>NW_010205079.1:47034-73986 GCF_000695765.1 Mesitornis unicolor | reverse complement strand
GTAGAAACAGAGAGAGAGGCTGGGAGGAGTCCTCCCTACCCCTGAAGAGGAAGAAGCAGCAGAGACATGAACTGACTGAAACCCCCACGCCCATCTCCCCTGGGCAAGAGGGGGGAGGTGAAGAAACCAGGAACAAAAGCTGAGCCCAGGAAGAAGGGAGGGGTGGGGGAAGGTGTTTGACTTGAAGATCTGGTGGTATCTCCCATTGTTCTTCTCTGATGTTGTTGGTAACAAATTAAAATTGTTTTGGTTTTTTCTCCCTATGATGTGTCTGTGTTTTGCCCATGACCTTTTAAGTGGTGAGATGCCCTCCCAGTCCTTATTTTGACCAGCCCCCTTTTTGGGGCATCGTGGTGCTCAGTTATGCACTGGGCCTAAACCACGACAGGGTATCAGAATCATATGAAGCCTCTGTCTTGTAAATGCTAACAACTAAATTAACCTAAAACCTAGAAATCCATACATAGACATATATATCCGTATATAGACATTTTCAGGATAAGAGCCTACATTTAATTCTTATGTATGTATGTCTACTGATGAAATAAAATTCCTCATTTTAGATTTTTTACAGCCATTCTTCAATGATTTTTCATAAGGTGTTTTCATAAGGTGACTTACAGCTGTAATTACTATTTCCTTATGAATAAGATTTTTTTAATTATTTTTTTTCCTAATACCTTCCTTTCATGGAGCACTTAGAATGATAATAATGTAAAATATAATTTCAAACAAATATGTATATAATCTCACACTCTTAAGAATAACTAAGCATAACAGAGTAATCAGATTGAAGAATCTTTTTGAAAAATCAGTTTTGCAGAGAAGAGTCATTAAAGTGCATCTGTATGAGACAACTTTGGCAAATCAGTGAACACAGTCCGTGCAAACAACCTTTGATCAGCAGTTTCCACAATATCATTATGAACTCCAGTTTTTTCTGGAATGGTATCATATGATGAGTGAAAGGCAGACCAAAACCAAATCATAACTGTGATTTTCCATCTGCAAATTAATTTGTTGACTTAAAAATACCTACATAATTTCAGAGATGATAAGACATAATAAAGTAGGACTCTTTTTTTTCTCCACTCACACCTCGAGCCAGATTTCTACACAAAAGTCACTTTTCTCCTTTCATCTTCTTATTACTTTCCTGGTAAAGTGACATATTAAGCAGGTGTGTAAGTGGTTGGTAATTTAAAAAAGCTGAATATTTTAAAAACTTAGTGTATGACTGATCAAAGAACTGAATATGAAGAGTAAAGGCTGGAGAGAGAGGGTGAATATGCAAAAGAAGCTATTACATTCAGTGGGAATCAGCTATGAAAAGCTACCAAAGATTGTGTCTGCCTAGCTCAACTAAAGCAGTTCCAAACTGAGATGATTTAGGGCTCTAGTCCAGGACACATCAGTAAGAATTAGCAAGATCTGATACTTGGAGAAATAATGCAGAATGTCCTCTCTGTTGAGAAAGAGCATCACATCAGACCAGTTAAACCTCACCGCTCAAATATGAGACTGAAAATTTACACCCTCTAAATTTGGCTGAAGTTTGGCTAAAAACACCAAACACTTCTCCACCATATGGAACAGCACTGAGCTCCTTGCTTTAAAGGCGGAAAGAAAAAGCAGGATATGAACAAGTCATCCAGTAAACCCCCATGCAGAAAGAAATGTGCTGAAATAAATGGCCATTTAGCAGTGCCACATTTCCCATGCTCCCAATCTATGCCATAACATCCTGTCTTCGCTGGTTCACCAAGGGGTTGGATGAGCACAAATCTCAATTACTAGCTGCCCTGTCATGCAGTCTAATGTGTGAGGTTTTTGACCTCAGTATTCCAATAAATGAAAAGATTGTGAGAAAGACTTCTTCTCTTCCCTCCATCCCTCCAAAAAGAAACTATAGCCAATGCTAGCTACTCAGCTTGTAACTTGGGACAGAAAAGCTAAGTCTGCAAATGTAAAGGACTGAGTGAAAATTCAGAAACACCCCTCTTGCCTCCCTTTTAGTTTTTTGGTTCTATAGTCTTTGTATCTGGCTTAGACTAAACAGAAATGCTAGAGACAGTATATAAAGAAAACAATTACTACACTTAGCTCTTCCTAAAGCTAGACTGAACACAAAGAAATAGAAGAGTAACAGCCCAGCACCTTCCCACAGCCAGTGCACCCAGGCATTTGGGGTAGAAGTAGATGTGGTGCAGGCATTCTTCCACAGGAAACAGGAACTGGTTATGTCTCAGATTTGTTCTCAAAGTTTTAGTCAACACAAGCTGTGCTGAGAGGTGGTGTGGGAAAACAGAGTAACATCTTGGTTCCACTGCAGATGGATCCCTTGCAATGAGCAAGAGAGAAGCAAGAAGAACACAGATGACTGACTGTCTTGGGAATGCAGCTGGATTCAAGGTCTGGCTATCTTCAGTTCTAGCTGAAGACCCTCAGAAAAAAGAACGTCGTTAGATGGAAAACCAAATACTTGCTCAGTAGGAAACAATTTAAAGTCAACTAAGGTTACTGCTAGCTTCTACGGCATCATGGCCGAGATGTAGAAACTTCAGTCTGCTTCCCAATTCTGACTATTCACAACCAATTTGACTAGTCATAGATTAATGTTTTCCGGGACATCACAGCCCAACTAAAAGTATTGATCAAATTCCTGTTAACTTCAACAAAATTTCAGTTGACATGATTCATCTATGAATAATAACTTATGCTGGCAAAAAAAATCTTCAGTAGAACATCTCTGTCCACATCTGTTTCAAGCATTTTATTTTTAGCTGAATTTTGGCAGCTCTTCTATGCCACCTGCAAATTTTCTTTGTAGCTTAGTGTAAATTTGTACCTCCCATTCAGTTCTTTCTGTTTCCTCAAGATACCGTGATTCTCATTCACTCCTGTCTTCTATCCATTGACAGTTACCAAAACCACAGGAGGTTGGGAAGTTTAATTTTTCTTCGTTTTTAAGGAACACAAGTAGTGTCTCTGCAGTTTCAAAATGTGGCTTGTCTGTTTGTCGCTTCCCTTTATTACTTAGCATTACATTCTAAAAAAGCAATAGTGTAAACTGAGATTAGATTTAAAGTATTTCCAAACATCATGAGAATTTCTCTATCAAATAAAATTTCCATCTTAATTATCCTTAATAATTTCCACTTTGCAAATGTAAGGTCCCTTAATGCCTTTGGAAAATGAAGATTATGAGAAAGAGACTATACAAAGATAATCATGTCTCATTTTGCAGAATTATAAACACCTTCTTTCAGATAGTAAATCTAATGTTAATTAATAGCAGGGTATAATATTAGATTTCTCGTCTTATGAAAATCCTGGCTAGAGCGTTCCCTGATGCAGTATTTTCTGTGTTATTTTATATATTGGTTCCAAATTATAGCAGAGCATATTGCTGAAATATGTCAAATAACTTATTCAGTAGCCAAGGAAAGCACTACTGTCACAATTGAATTACTTTTCATTATTTCAGTACAGACTGCGTAACTGTAAATTAATTCTTCTGTTCAGGACCTCTGAAAATCCTGCCCACCGAAGTTTGAACACAGGCAGGTGCTTTGGGTGTTTGGGTTGGAGGGAAGTTCCCCCAGCCTGTGTGTTTGTGTACGCACAAGTCTGTGTATACAAGTGCACAGAGTGCTGCTCCAAACACACCGATACCTCATTGAAGTTATTATGGCAGCTGCACACCAAGCTAAGCGCTGTATTTTCAGAAAAACTAACAGTTTCATTTTCTGTAACACACAATTCAATATCCTGTCAACTTCTAAAACCAATTTGTCTGAAACTAAGATAACGCTATAAAAAAACATAGGCAACATTTTTTTAAGACTGATGCTACTTCCCAATGTAAATTGCATAAACATGCTCTTAGAAAGGAACATGCAATGGATTTTATACAAAAAGGTGAACGTGAGCCAACATGAAAACCACAGTAACACAACAGCTGTACTTCCATGTGAGAAAACCATTAAAAGCACATTAACATTTATTCCAAACACTCATTACATTTCATAAAGTCAAATCAGACATCATGACAAAATAAGTGTATTTAGAATTAAGATCTTCTTAATATTAGGAAGATTAGGAAGGATGAACAACTACCGTAAGGACAGGAAAATGAAACTCTCCTTCTCACTCTCTGAATGTTTTTGTGATTAATCTGTAGTAAAGATTTTGTTTCAAAAAAACCTTAGGGCTTGGTGTTGAAGTTTTCTGTGGCTGGCCTTTTTAGAAATGGCATGGAATTGATCAGGTCTGAAATTAGCTAAGTAGATCTGTATTTTTAAAAAACAACCCCCTTTACAAAAATGAACAAAACCAGCAAAAAACCACACCACAAAACCAAAACCCCAAACCCAGAAACAAACAAAGAACTCCCCCAAAAAAACCAAGAAATCAGGCAAAATAAAGTTCTTTCCAACTGGTAATGCAGATTAATATTTTGGTCTTGCTATAAAATGATTCTTTACCAAACTATGACAATAAATAGTATTGTATCTTTACATCCTTTACATATAGAACTTTTACAAGTCATATGGCACTTCTGCATCCTTGAATTACAGAAAGGACGAGGTGGGAAGGGCCCTCTGGAGTCTTGTGCCCTCAGGCTTCAAGCAGGGTCAGTGGGAGCAGGTTGCCCAGGACCACATCCAGCTGGGTTTTGAATACCTCCGAAGATGGAGAGACACCACAACCTTTCCAGGCAATCTGTCCCACTACTTGATCACCTTTCCAAGACCTCCAGGTTCATGATTTGTCTGTATAGGCTACCGTGTAGAAGAAGCAACAGCTGGTCTGTAGTGAACAACTAGTTGGGTCAGAACACAAAATAGCAAAGGTCAGCTACAGAAAGGACAGGATAAGGAACTGTATTCTACAGAAAAAAGTGCTGTGTAAACTGTAACAGCCATGCAGACTGGTGAAAAGATCTTTAGTAGACTCTAACTTAAGAGAAAAAACTCTCATCTCCTTTTCCTCCTCACTAGATCTCAACCTATGGGTGTTTAACTCCCTGAAGGAAATTAATATGGTTTTACCAATGTCCTTTGATGAATATTTTGTTATTCAGAAAGGATAATGAGACTTCTAAGTTAGAATATACTAACACTAGCACTATATATTTTAATAGCACTTAATCTACTGCTGAAAGGAGTTATATTATACCTCTTGATTTCTTCAAAGTGAGTTTGGAAATCTCGCAGTATAAATTTGTTTTATCTAGCTACTGGGTTCAATATTGTCTGGATGAAATGTAATGGCCTACCACAAAGGCTGAAGGTGACTTATTAGTCCTTTTTTGGACTTCTGTGAGTTAATGAGTTTTTCTATTTAAATGTGGACTTTATGAATTCAGACAGTTAAAGAAACTATCCCCATGTTAATATTACAACTAACCACTCACTCTTTCTATATCTGAATACTATTAGATCGAGTTTGTAGAAAGAGAAAAGATGTCCTCAAGTTCAACAGACTTAAAACATTAGTACTTCCTCTGACCTACTGACAGAGTCCCAGTGAAGCTCAGTGCAGGGCTTGGAATAAGAAAAGGGAAGCTGAACATAGACATATTCTCTCATAGGCAATGTTAGTCTGGTTTTTCATTTTCTTTAAAATAAATCATTAAGTACTTGTTTTTTGGAATACATTTTACAATACAAGTATTTTAGGCTCCCAGTGAGCATGCCACTGACATGGAATCACCCCCAAAATAGGGGCTCATGATTGTTATCATATGTCAGTGACTGCTATATTAACTGTGCAGTGAACGAGCTAAGGTTTGTGTTACATGGATAGATACCTCATTTTTACTTTCACCATCCGTCATAGTAGAATCTACTGGAAAATGAAGTACAAATCATTCATGAATTTACAACAGTAAGTTGAGCTAGTTCTGTGCTACATAATTTCTGGAAGTGAATGCCTTTGTTTTGCACCCTAAGGGCTGCTTATATGCATAAGTAGCCCCCTTTTTTCTGTTTCTGAATCAGTGTCCAGCCAATACAAAAAAGATTATGAAGTATGAAAACTGCACATATCTCCACCACAGAACAATAACAAGATCTATACTTTGATTTCCTGGGAAATAAAAATTGTAGCTATACTTCCTGTCAGGCCATTCCTTTGAACATGTTCTCTTCATAATTTGGATTTTGAATTGAGTTTAAATGGCAGTTAAAAATTGTATGTGGCAGTACACAATGAAATTTAGCTTGACAGCTTGGACATCAAAACTAAAAATAAATGACTTCACATCCAAATAATAAGTAATAACAATGTTAGCCTGCATAAGAATAGCAGGACTGGATTCAAATACAATATTAATTTTAGGGATATGAGTGACTAGGGAGAGACAGAGGCAAAGAAACAAATCCTTCATATAGCAATAGTCTCTTCTTATCCCCCAGGCAACTGGCTGCCTTTCACCTCAGCGGCAGAGCAATTATGTGGCATAATGACTGCAGTGCAAATAAGCAGAGAGATTTTATTAAACCAAATGAGCAAATCATCTGCGTATTATTGCGATTTGATTGACAGTGACAAGTGTCTAGCAGACACGGATGTGAATATGATAAAGAAGCTTGCAGGAAAGCTCTTGATAATGTTACTCTTGATAAAGTTGCTCGGCAAACCTCTCTAAGTAAATAAAGGGGAAAGAATATGATGCATATTAATTCGCATAGTTTGCAACCTGCCACAGGACTAGAGGAAAAGTTGCAATAGGTTCAGCACATGGCATTTCATATGAATTCTAAAATTGCATTTATGAGTCTCATAGACTTTACAATAATATATTAATATTAAAAGTAAAGGTCATTCCACGTAACAGTTAAGCTGCCTGAGCTTCAACCTTTATATCAATAACAGACTGGGGCTGGGGGCATGAGGAGGAGGAAAACAAGCAGAGAACAATCTGAATAATGTAAGATGCTACTTTGAAACATTGCTGCCTTTTGCTGGGATGTCCATTTACACAGTTGTACTTTTAGTGGACAATTCCATTTCTGACAGGCCCTCCATCAGAATGATTAAATCAGTATCTGTTATATGGGAACGTGATTAATTGGCATGGGCCTTCAGGCCTCCATAGAAGCCACTCTTACATTAATGACTCCCTTATGACATCATAGCGGCACAGATTCCAAAGGAATCTAAGGATAATTACTTTTGGCACATGGGATGAATTGACCAGGGTGACTGGGAAGCTTTGACAGCAACACCTATGGAAGAAAAGCAGCAGGGATAAAATCACCTGTGCTGTAATGGCACAAACATCATGAATACATTTGGGCTTACAAGTTGAAATTGTTTTAGTGGATAAACCATGTGATAAATAGTTCTCTTTCCTCCACTCCTTCATTTTTTCCCATTATTTTAAATTTGCATGTGAACAAGCAACAGCATTATGCCACACTTCAGTTAATGTTCTTCTGCCATCAAATAGCACCAAGTTGAAAAAGAATTGTATCTGACTTGAAATGTTCTTGTCATGTGAAGCACACATTGGAAAGCATTTCTGATTTATGTTGTAATACTGATTTGAGTATCTACTTGGACGTATTTCAAAGAGACCAGCTTTGCAGGATTCTGCATACTCTGAGCTGATTCCTACAAATTTTGTCATTAACTTTAACTACACAAGTAAACTTCAGCGGAGGCATTCAAGAGCTGACATGGCCAGAGTAGCTGAGGCTTGATGAAAAAATACTTAACCCCTCTATAACTTACTTACATGAAAGATATCACAGACACATTTTCCATGATGTGAGCTCTCCAAATTCTAACGAGCAGTCCGAGGGATATGAAGTAAGAAAAGAAAAAGACAAATAAAATATTAGTAGAAAATAAATTTGTTATAATTTGTTGTATAATTCATTTCTTATAATAAAAATTGTACTTGCATTTTTGGACTAGATGATCTTTAAAGGTCCCTTCCAACCCAATACATTCTAAATAACATCATTTATCATTTAAAAGCATGAGATTTTATTAATTCCACAAAAAGGAACTAAAGTATTCAGCACTAACCTAGTCCAGCTGTTGCAAATGAATTAGCAATTTGTTGTTTATATGAAAATAGGAATGAAATTGCATACAGTTGCAGGTTTTTCACTGTTTTGGAGTAAAATGTAGAAAAGGTATAGACAACACTATGTACACATGAGGAAAAAAAACCTGTCAGGGTAAGAATTTCCTATGCTTTAACATTGCTGTTCGTGGGTTTGGGTTTTTTGTAATACTTCGGATATCATTTTAAACTTTTTTTTTTCCTTTTTGGTGAACAAGTTAAAGAAATATTACAATCTAGGCCATTTCAGAGTGCCTACTGTTCTTCAAAGTGTATCCAAGTTGATGCATTCTGGTCATTAAATATAAAAGTAAATACTCTGTTTACCAGATTTTTAGCATCTTCAAAACCTAATTACTGATGTGCAGCATTTTTTACCACAAAACAGTTAAAGAAATATCTAGATAAGTCAATTGAAATCCAAACCATCTCATTCTAAATAAATAACTTTCCTCTAGGAGAAAGCCTGGAATTTTACAATGAAATTATTTTTTAGATTTTAAGATGTAAATATGAAGTAAACTACTAGATATTTAAACTAAATATTAACTCCTTAAAACAGTTTCATGAGTGTTCTTAAAGTGCTTGTGAGCCTTTTGGTGTAAGTTATAATCACATCATTACTGGCACTTCAAAAATAGTGCATGCTATGATCTAAACCACAAAGTTTCTTTTAAGAACTATTTAGAACCTCTTATCATTGGAAACAAAAATAAGAATCACATCTGCAAAGTTCACTGACATAATGATGTTTTCTGAGACTACTAACAGTGGATTTGAGAAAACTGTGTTAATCTCAGAAGTGTTTACAGAGATTACATCTCACCTCTGAGATGCTGTTAATTGTATGCAATAGAAAAAATAATTAAAGTTAGTACAGAAAATTAAATAAGTATGGAAATTTATTAAAACATCATACTAATATGTTCTGTTGCCATTTCAATGTGGAGAGATATTAAGCTGGAGTACTAAACAGTTTCAACGTTAACCTGGTCACGATTGCTGGGCGGATTAAAGGGTTGACTCACTCTCTAATCCTCCTTTTCAGGGTACACAAATACTAGGTAGCCCTTTGGGGACATGGTCTTAATTCCTTGCTTTTGTGGAATCAGAACTGATTCTAATGTGTAGTAAAGCTGGCCCTTCTAGAAGGAAAGAAAAGAGAAAAATTACATGAAACAAACAAACGACAGATTTTAGACCCTAATCCGAGAGACTCAAGTTCTTGAAATGAAGTGGGCAACAATTAACATTCACTGACTCTACGTTTTTTGTATTGTTCAAATTTATCTGTCTTACTATTTTAACACAATATTTATGAGGAACAAAAATTTGCTAGTAGTCCAGTACTGGAAAAAAAATATTTGCAGAGCTAAAATAGGAATAAGAAAAACATTTTACATTTATTTTCTAAAAACATTACTTCCGAATTATTTTCGGGGACCCTTTGAGGGAGATAAACAGATGTTATGACAACCACTGTCATAATGCTTCTCTAAAATAATACTTCAAAGCCGAATTGCAGCCTAAGCAATGTTTAAACAATCATGCCAAGTCTCAATTTTTTTTTTATTAAATGTCAAATGGCAAAACATCTTCATATGCTCTATTTTTTTTTAAAAAATTAAACTCATTTGCTTAAGAATGAATAACAATTAGGGACTTACCTTAAGAAAACACTAACACTGATGTTAATTTTCACATCCAGTATTCTCATCTTTATTCAACATTTAATCACATATTGCAGAGTTAGCATATGCCAAGTGTTATTTAAAACTTCTACTGTTCTGGGAACCCTGGAGGATATGAGCTATTGAAGGCTAAACCAAAATATGATAAGGGCCATAGTCCAAAGTACAAACTAATTGATGGCTATAGAGATGAAAAGCACGTATCACTGCATATCTCAGTAAACACACAGCGAAAAACAACCACAACTTGCCAATGCATATGGCCCTACATTCTTAATCTTTTAATTAGGCAAAAGCTTTCATTGTTCTGGAGTTCTTACAACCTTATTGAGAATCACCAGCAATCAATGCACTATTATTGGCCTTTGTTATTGCTGTTAATATAACTGACTGCTAGATCTTACCACACTTCTTGATGCTTGCGTTGTCTTTCAGAAACAGAAGGTGGTAATTAGATGTGAACTAAAGTCAGTGAGTTTACTCTTAAAATCAAAAATATGAAAGATAACTGTTAAGAGTGTTTTGGTATACCACACAATTTATATTGATATTAGATATTTCACTTGAGATGAAGCAGTCTACTGTTAGTATTAAACAATACCTCTTCTTCTGCCCTAGAGTTATCACTACATCAGATAACTACAACATCTATTTTGTTACAAGCCAAATTTTGTTTGTTCTTAAATCCAGGTATCAAATGTCTGAGCAGCTAAATAGCTTGCATCCAAAATAACTTATTTTAAATCAAAAAATCTGAAATGTAGTGCAGTGAGAAAAGAAGTACTCAGTTGTTTTTAGAGAAAACTACATGTTGAAATGGACCTGGCCACTAAAGCCTGACCTGGATTTAGTTTCTCTGGTAATATCAAAGCAGCGCAGTATATAATACAGTTTTAACAGCAGGTAGAAGATCTTAACTACTGTTAAGATAGTTAGATACCAAATTCATTTCTGAATGGGATTCTTTCTTACCATGCAAGCTGAGGCTGTTCTAACTCACAGTTTGAGGACCAGTCTTGGTCATGAGAAGATGGAAATACAAATACATTTCAAGTCATTTTTGCACCATACTATCCAAGCTTAGGAACACATGCTATCAGTCATAATCTGCATTATATATAAACAGTCCGTCACATTATTATATTCATTGTAAGAACTAAGTATCATGTCTACAACAAGTGCTAAATAAAGATTTACCATCTGAAAAATAACATAGAAGCATTCAAACCAAATGGTTCCACTGCACTTCATAAATAATGAGACATTACAGATAGAGGAGGCATTGATACAAATCCCTCTTTGGGGAGGATCACAATATTTGTTATACTAGGCAACATTTTAAAATCAAACCAAACCAAGCCAAAAAGATCAAACCAAAACAAAACCAATGCCCAAACAGTTAAATTACACTTTAGGCAAGTATCGTTCATCTATCCTGTGAACTATAAGTCTGCCTCAGCTCCAGATAGACAGTAATATTTCTAACTATGGGAAATCATAGCTAGTTTTTGTTTTACGTGAAAAACTGAAAATCTAAAAGCTAAGTGCCAGGTCTGAGGTTCCCTGCTAGCTCAGAGGGTATAGTGATGCCTCCTCACACGTATCCCATTCATAACTCATCTCTCGTGTCCTGTCAGCATATGGACTCTGACAGGATCGCTGCCCGAGGTAACGTGGTATGGCTGGAGGCCATAACAAGATGCGTGAGCAGTGCAGACATTCCGGCCTGGCTACAAAATTCTCAATGATGTCCGTAAGAAAGAGCACCTTCCTGAAACAGCTAATGCAGAGGTCACAGAGAATTTGTAAACTTAATCAAGCTGGAATACAACCTGCACAACACAGAACAGCTTGTGAAAACTAAAGGCAATCATAAAACAGACCATCAGATTTTGACTCAACCCTTTAATCCTTTCCAATTAAAAGTAAGAATTCTCGTTTTTAAAAAAAAAAGAATGGAACCATACCCCAGCACATTAGTAGCTCTACTAGAACTTCTCCATTATTTTGGTACAATCTGTGATACTGACACTAGTGAACTTTAATAGAGCTAAGAGAATTATTTTTTTTAGGTTATTATACAGAGCTTTTGATAAAGTAGGAAAACTTATAACTCATGCTACAAAAAATATAAAACACAACTATTTTTAAATTAAGTCTTAAACTTTTGAGGAAAAGGTAGAGAAACAAAGAGGTGAATATGTGTCTCAAAGTGGCATTAAAAAGTACATAGAGTCATAGAATGGACATTCATTATCAATAGCCTAACTCCAAAAAAAAGGGGGAATATTCTCAGATAGGAGAAAGCAAAATAGGTAAAATGACTGTGTCGGGATCTCAGCATTGCCCTTGTATGCAAATGGGGCACAGGCAGGGACCATGCCACGTCTCCCAGTCATACCCCTTGCCTCACCCAATACGCCCCTTCCCAAGTGGTCCAGATTGCGGGATGACGACTTAAACAAGTTAATCTTATGTAGGTAATTTCAAGTCAACATGATAAACTCGTGCTCTATACCAAACCACCTAACTATTACCAGTAATATCTCAAAAGAACTGGAGTAGGTGGTTGACAATAACAGTAACAGGGATTTTTTTTTTTCTTCCTTTAATTCAAACACTCAGAGGGAGAAAAACATGCCTCCAAAGCAATGAACATGCAATTCTACTAAACCCAGCATACGCTTAGCCAGTGGAGGCATTTCTGGAGCTCAGGGTGGCATCAGAAGTTATACGTTATATTTTTCTTTCTCTCTGGTGATAATTTCTTGGTCATTTACCTCCTCAATAATAATGTTTAGCTGAGTAAAATAATGCTTTAGGCTTTAAGTCTTAAAGGTTCTTCCCCCTTTGCCCCCCTCGGTAGGATGACTGATTTCAGCCCTTTAGAAAAATAAGCTTACTTATGAGACATTAGTGGCATTATTGCCTACTTTAATATTCGTGACAGTCTCCAGCAAATGTATCACAAGTTGGCATTTATTAGTGCTAGGCACAAGTAAGGGGCATGTTATTTGATTTGAATAACAGCTTGGAGCTACAGTTTGAGTCCAGAAATATATTAGTCAGAAACAATCTCATTTAATAACACAGAAACTAATAAAAGAAAAGTATTCCAACTGATTCAAAATTGAATTTATGAATATTGCTTAGCAGGATTAATGATCAAAAACTGAACCTGTTTGTCATGTTATAACAGACTTTTCGATTTAAATGCAAAACTAGAAGTCAATGAGTCCAATGGATTGTATATTGCTTTGAAGAAAACCAGTTCATTTTACACATAAGCTTTGAAATTGGCAATAAACTTTAATTACAGGGTCAGATAATCAAATTATAATCAAATAGCCTCACATAAAATCTATGTTTGAAATTAATGAGATACAATTCTACTAGTCTGTAATATTGTACCTCTGAAACTTACTAAAAGACATTTCATTTTCATTTAAAAGTCACCTTAAGGACTTTTCCCTCAATTTCTTCTGCATAGCTACATTTTATTTGGAAATGTCTCATTTTCAGACCACACAGTTCTAAAGATTTTTGCATATGGAAAAATAATTTGTTATAACACCAATTTTTTTATTGATGATAAGAATTTTAATATAGCAATATTAGAAATTTTTCAAGTAGATGCATATTTATGCATTTTAGAGAAAGCCACAGTTCAGATAATAAAGCTGCATAGTTGTTCAAATGCACATACTTATTAAAATTTTCATTTAAGGTGAAATTTTTGAAGACTGATCTTAACTTGCAAGTGCAAACATATATGCTAATGTACACTTCTGCATAATTATTTCTTTTCTGGGGTATACAACCATGATAATTTCTCCTTATATGTCTTACCTTATTTGGAAGAAGAAATATATCTTATATTTAAAGCAAAAGTTAGAAAGAATAAATCCAAACCTGCTCTGGCTTTCTTAAAGATTTCCTATGTGGCTTCAGGCAAGTCACATCATATTTTACAACTAAGCTTTCTCAAGTGAAATGGCAGGTACGGCTTGGCACAACTTCAGTACCACGTCATTTGGGTTATCATGGGACCTTATTAACTGTACTATGATCATCAAAATGAAGATACGACATTGTCTGATAGACAGCGTCAGACCGCATTAAACATGCAAGTGTAAAAGTACCATAAAAGTCAAATACTTATAAAGCCGTCGTTCTACTCCATGGCAAAAAAAGTGCTTGATAGCACACAATGTAATTTTTAAAAACCTGTGCCAAAATCAACAAACCTTACACCACAAGTACAACTGTAAAATTTTACTTCTAAGTAAAAAGCCGGTTATTGCAAGTTAAAAAATAACAATTGACAAAAATAACAATTTAACACAACTAATCATCTACTTAGATGGACTATGACAAAGAAAACTAGATCTGTTGCACAGGAAATCACTACTCAGTAAACTTGGGTATGAACTTACAAAGCAGTAGTTACTTACCACATCAAAATTAGGCCCCAACAGGGCACTGTAGTCTCCCTAAGCTAGAAAATCCATGGAGTGGCTCCTCCAGATCTCAGGTGAACCAGGTCTGGACCTGGCTCCCTACACAAATACTTGTGCTATGTGCCAGACACCATACCCTGAGGGGCACTCAGCAGCAGCTGTGATGCATGTGTTTGTAAAGGACTCCACTGAACAGGCGCCTTGCTAAAAGATGCACTCCTCAGCTGCAGACCCATACCCACAACCTCTCTCGTAGTCCCCGGCCTGATGCTGGACAGCTCTCCCATATCTGTGGAGGGCAAATGACCTTTTGTGTCTTGCACATGGAGTTAAAAGCAGAAAGACAGCACTGCTGCTACGCAATGACATGAGCTGCAAAGGTGACTGACAGATCTATAGGTGTAGGGTAGCTTAAACGTCTTACAGTAAGTAGCAAATTGCTTCCATTTATCAAGAACTAAGACCAAATGCACAGCTTCTTAGTGTAGAGCAGTATCTATTCACATATCCATGCCCTAAAAGTCTTTTTAATACTGATATTTTTTCAGAGAACACAAATGAACCTTTAGAAAGTGAAGAAAATATTACAATTCCTGTTGATTCTTCCAGTGTAAAAAGCAACAAAGTCATATAATTCGAATCCCAACAGAGATTTTTAGAAAAGTAATTGTCACTACTACAATGGCTTGAAAATGCTAATATCCCTGATGACAGTTCCTACTGTGAAGTGTTAAGCACTGAGATGGGGCAGGAGCCTTTGTCATTCACGGCTCAGCCTTTTTGTCTGTCCCAGGTAATGCTTGAGAACATGCATCATACTTGGAATAATTTCAAAAACTCTTCAGCTGTGGGGATTCCCTAACCCTGTTTGTGAAATTAATCCACAACCTTACACATCCCACAGTTACAAAGCTTCTTGTCTTTCATAAGTGGGATCTGCTGTCTGTCAGTCTCAGCACTGCATAGCAACGTCAATAAACAATCTTTGATGTCTACACAATTCAAATATTAGCTCCTGTCTACAACATACAGCTGTCACTTAGGCAACTTATGCTGGCTACATTCAAGGAAACCAAAAACCAACCACAAACCAAACCAGATAGGATATGTGTTGTTAAAAGCAGAACTTTCTGTTCGCTGATAAGCAAAGTTGAATATGTTCACATTTTATGTGGTATCTCTGTCTGCTACGGATACAATGTCTCATGTTTTCAGTCATAATAAACCTGTGTTTTGTCCCCTTTATTTTCTCTCTCTATATTTAACCAGAAAAGATGAATTACAATTAAACTGTAATACATTTGACTGGAAAAGAGTGATAAGTACATATGCATGCTAAAATTATGCATCTGCTCTGGCATCAATATAAATTCGAAGTAAAAATATTAAGCCCAAACATGCAACTGCTTTAATTCTGATTGAAATCTGTAGATAATAATGCTTTTTTTTCCCTTCCCTCTCCCCTGAAATGGTTTCAAGCTATATTTGTTCTCCCCATCTCTGTCAGTTTCTCAGTGTTTCATTTCCTTGCAGTGGACAAAAGAATAAGGGCAAATACAACTTACCTAGTAAACATCTAGAAAGTTGCAAACAACTTTAACTGAGCGTGGCATGTTAGCACTTACTTTAAGGCAATGAGTTATGAGAGCAGATGAAAAACAAGAGAAAGTCCAGGACTGGCCTTGCTCATGAGACTTTTAGGAATCCATTTGTACAGCAGCAGTTTTGCTGGATGCTTTGCAGAGTGGAGAGGAAGGCGAGTCAAACACCTGACATGTCAAGGCCTTGAGCATTCTCTTCACATGGATGCTTTGCACTCTGATGAAGGCGAGGTAGGTTGGTTTGAATCACGCTGGTTAAAGTGTGAATTTTGATGGTGATTAAAATCAGCAAGATACCTCATGGAACAGAAATTTTCCCACTTTTTCAACTGCAATCACTCAATTTTTAGAGAACACTAATTTGTTGGCATAGCTCAGCATTAAAATCAGAGTTACCACAAGCAGAATATTAACAACCATGTAGGGCATGGAGAATTTTCACAGAAATCAAGCTGGAGGAGAAAGGAGTTGTGAGGATCTCACCTGCATCACAGTGACCAGGCGAAACGACAGCCGTATGCGGTGACTGTCACGCAGTGTAAGAACAGCCTGGCGGTTACAGGCAACTCACTGTTTGCCAGTTGAAGCATATTGACATGTTCCTTTTGTACAAAATTTCTTTAGCTTCAAAGTTTTGAGTTGTCAGGGGTTTTTTCCCACTCCTTCTGACTTTTACAGAAAAAACCATGTGTTTTGGATAGGAATCCAAATTCTTTCACTATGAATGCAACACCAAGCTGTTACTATTGGACATACTATTGCCTCATTTTTTTACCTGAGTTCTGAAAAAACAAACAAGCAGAAAACCCCCACCAAAACCACTCCATCAGCCAAAAGCTTCTTAACCTTCATTTGTTTCCAATTGAAAAGAAACAGATGCTGAAATCTGGTGTTTTTCTCCTTTAATCCTGTGTGTTTATAAAGAACCCACAACATTTTTGAACAGATGGAAATTGTTTCTTTCCTTCTTGCTTCAAAGTCTTTGTTAGTCAGCACATCATACCATCGTTATATTGAGGCAATTTTACTGAAGTCCTTGTTATCACATCATCTATTCCTTATGAACAACTCTGAATAAATTCTTGGGATCCGATGTATCCCATTCATTACTACTTATATATGTATCAGTAATTTCATTGCATCCCTCAGATGAGTCCTGCATTTCTTTCTCCTAAGATTGCTAAATCATGCTTGGAGACATCATTAAAGAAGCATCCTTACCTGCTAGAGTGTTTTCATTTTTGCAGAAATAAACGTAACTTCTATCTACAGGTTTTCTACATCATCCAAATTATTTTTTTCTTGCTTTTTAGGAACTTCATCCTTGAGAATAGGTGTTTTTTTTTTTCAATTTGCTACAAAACACCACAAAATATCTACAAAGGGTATTTACAAAGGTTATGATTCACCTCATGCTGTAAGCTCTCTTGATTTCTTCTCTCTAGCAAGAAATAATTCCACCTAGAGGTGGTCCATCAAGGTTTGGTTAAACACCTGATGTGAGTCACTTTGCAAACAAATTGTCTTTCTCTACAGACTAGAGAGCTTGACAAACTTACTAAATTAATTTAAGTCGTTAACCTCAGCCCAAGTGCAAGCAGCTTCTCCTTGGTTTCTCATAGGCCATTTTGTGAAAATGTCCAGAGTTGCCAGACTGCAGGAGCCTCACTTGGGTCCAAGCATAATGTCCAAAATGCCAAGGTACCATGACGTTATCTCTTTTTCTCAAAAAATTAAGTACAGTCTGATGTTACAGGTACCTGTCACTGGATGGACCCAACCAGGATAAGTAAAATGAGCCCACATTTAGAGGGACCAGATTCTGTTCATCTTTCCATATATCCTGTGATCTGACATACCAGCTACGTTTATCTGTGCACACAAATGCCCCATGCTTGCCATCATCAACCATTTTTTATTTCCGGAAGAACACTTCATATTCAAATTCATCGTGAACAATAAACTTCTATTGTGATAGCTCAAAAAGATACTTTCTCAAATAAGCATTTTATCAACTGCTTGCTCATAGATTGCACAAACCTAGAGATTCTGCTTTCAGTTTCAGAAGCTCATGGGTCTAGAACAGAACTGACTTTTTTATTTTTTAACAAATTCACCCATTCCTGTTTACGTAAATACTTGCAACTGGCAATCAAAATGCCTTATGAACACAACAGTAGCATAGCCATGATCATGTTCAAGCCTGCAGCACAGCGAGGTAGATCTGTAACTGCTCGGCAAGTTTCCCTTAGAATACCAGAATCTACAGAATCATTGCATAGGATGCATGGTCTGTCCTGATCGTAAATTTCCAACTAAGAAAATAGTCTTTAACTATAGTCATGAGTTACTTTTGCCATAATTTGTCTTCGGAAAACTCCTACCCCCATACGTCCTCCCCCTGACCTCCCATCCTGGTAATAAGCTAGCAATACCTCAAACCCTTTGTGTTCCTGTGTCAACATTATCCCCAAACTGTAAGTGTTAGCAGCTGTGCACAATATAAAAGGATTTTTGAAGCACAGGGAGTCTAACACAGGAGCAATCACAAGAGCCTCTTTGACTCTCAAAATGCTAAATCACACACTACCGATCACTGAAATGGTTTCCTTTCTTTAGCCAACTTATGTAGTGGTTTTGCTGTTCTGGCCAACCTACAAATGAACTTCTGGTAATAGGAGGCCTAAAAATTCTGAACACGTGTGGGCATCCAAAAAGCCGGCAAGTGTTGGACAGCCTCAACTTTGTTTCATTGTGAAAATTTCTCCTCCCTGACTGTAAACTCAAAATAATTTACTTGTTTTTAAAACTAGTCACATTTCTATGGATTGATTTTTAAATTCATACTGTAAGGTTACTGTGTTTATAAAGGTATTGGTTCCTGCTTGTCAAAATTACACATGCACCAAACTACAATTTAGGTAGGCTGAAAAAAAAAGAAGAGTGCAACTGTGTTCTGTAAGCCTGTAAAACATGGCCACACCTACAACACAAGACAAAACCCCATCCTTTAAATGACCACAGACCTTGTTCTTCTCTGTAAGCAGGCTCGCTCTTGTCTTCCACATTTTCTTCTATTTGCTGATACCTTTTTTACAATCCGCTCTAGAACAGCAGAAACCTGCTACAGTATTAAAGGTAAAATCTATTATTGATTTAAAACAAAAGAAACCAAAACCCAACACACAAATCCTTCAAAATTATTTTACTGTATTTCCTATAGTTCACCAAATATCTAGAAATGCAAGCTTTTTCTTTAGTTGAGTTGCTACCACTTTGCATGCTTCTCTAGTAATTGCAGAGAAATTTCCCTTCCCCCTAGTGGAAAATGGTGAAATAGCTGCACCAACAACTGTCTCTCGTATTTTCAAACTTGCATGAGCTCAGTCTTGGTGATTCGGAGCACTATTCCTGATTTTTCACCAGATAATTTCTTTAATAATTTTGCTCTTCCACATTTAAGTAGGGAGCACTGCAATGAAAGTGGTCTAGAGAGACACTTTGTGTCCACATCCATCTCCCTTTTCTTTACAGTATTTTCCTGTAGCAGTATCTGCTAGAGCTGCTTGTTCTCATTTTGCAACTCTTATTTCCTTCTTTAACATTTCTTACTAGTCACAACCATTCAGGAGACAGACACACATCCATTCCAGGTTCACAAGAACATTAGCAACTAATAGTTTTGACACACAGGTTACCAGAGGGTACCATCATCAGCTCCACAGTAACCACATGTCCATTCTCTCATTGTACACTACCCTCCAGTAAATAGGAAGACAGTGTAGTACCTCACTGGCCTTCAGGTTCTGGAAGTAACCAACTTACATCAGGTGACAGCTATTGCTGAGACTTTTGCAGCTGTATGGAGGACTGCTGCAAATGGATGCAGAAGCAGCGTTCACTCTGTGGGAGCTTTATATTAGGGAAAAAAGTGGGAACCAGATGTGTTTGTGTGCTATTTATTAAAAAGTTATTAACTGTTAAAAAAACCACAACAAATCCTAAATAATTATTTTTTATCCATTATTTCAATTACTCTGTCTTCCTTTCCTAATTAGAAAGTCCAATGTGCAACCTTAGTTACTAAGCAGTTATATTCTTTAACAACACTTCTTAGATTCTTAAAACTTTTTAGTGTGCTTGGTCACACTCCAGCAAATGCTCACTATTCCATGCATTTCTTAGCCACTTATGTGCAGTGGGTAATTAAACTGCCATTAGTACAGATCAACTGCTCATATACAAACACTGAGACTGATCTTTGTTTCTCTAAGCTTTGTCCTATCAACTTCATGTGTGTATTTGCTGAAGTGTGAGACTTTCAGTAAGCCATGTCAATGCTTTATATTGTCCCAAGTGTAGCCATCTTGTTTTATTGCCATTTTTGATATTCAGCTATTTCCTCTAATTCACCCTACTTCTGCTTGTTTTATAAGTGAAGGACAAGACTTGGGTTGGGTTTTTTTGCTTTTTTTCACATAAGAGATGAATTATTCATAACAACATTAATTCATATAACAAACATAGGATAGTAGAGAAATAAACACATTCCCACTTATGTATTGCTCAGCTTCCTCAGCTTCCATTTTCCTCACAAGCAGCTGTTTTCTCTTCTGGTTGACTGTTCCAAAGAAATGGGAGACCTAAGTCAAATTCCAATTCATATGTGGATGGTAAATAGTACCAAACAGCACTATTTCTGTTATTTAGTTACATTAAGTACTATAACTGTTTCTAAATATTATCTTAAATTGAGGGTGGAGAATACATCCAATCTATTTTAACTCAAGGTGGCTTAAAATCAAGAGCATACAAGCAGCACACTAATACATTTAGATTGAAAGTATTGGAAGAGTGCTCATCACCTGGGGAATGATGTTCTTGAGCCTATCAAACTGAAATAGTGAGGGGGCAAAAATTCGAACAGTTTTAACAATGAACCTTGATAAACGTGTGTGTGAGATTACACAGAAAGACTCTCTGTGCCTGCGAGCCTCTTGATAATAAAACTACTTCAATTTTAAGCCAACCCTACCAGAATACTGGCATATAAAGAAAGAGTCAATATAAACTTATTTGCTACTTTACTGGAATTAATTAGAGATTACATCCTTGGTGGCTGCAAATAAGGTTGAAGTATCCTCAATCAAATAAAAGGAGAGTTTATGATGTTAAACATGTTGAATCAGTGAAGCACCAGAAGCAGACAGAGCTGCTATCAACAGTAAGATTTTCTTTCTCACGACTGTAGATGGAGCCCTAACATAAGTAAATGCCCTCTTGGCAATACAAGGTCGGAATTTTGTGAAATATATTTAGAGGCTTTTCAGCATTTTTACATTATTGAGGATTTAATTTTCAGGACAAACAATGTGAGAAGCCCACTGTTTTCCTGGTTTCTCAGTATGTCAAACTAATTCAGTTACCCTCAAAAATCCAGAAAGAAAGAAAACCAGTTGTTCAACTTTTATTCTGTCCTGCAATTATCACCTAATCTAATATTTTCTAACAATTTCTCTGCTTAAGGGCACCTCTAGGGCTGTCAGTCCAGGTTAATTAATTTTGAAAATGAACTCCAAACCTGACTATTCTTATTCATGCCCTACACCCATTATTCCTTTCATAATGTTATGCTACCAAACTAAAAGTCAGGGCACCGGCACATTTTGTGGATTTTATTGTATTGCATATAAAACATACCGCTGAAATATGGAGTGTAGGAATCTTGGTGAGGAAGGAGGGATCTTAGCACCATCTGACTGAAAGATGTTAGATAAAAGAGGAGCTATTTATAGGAATAAAATATGGCTACAGTTATCACTGTGGCTAACACCACCGGGTTCATGAGTATAATTAATCCTTTCCTTCCTGTAACTCACCCGTTCAAAAAACAAAGTATTTCTCGATCCCTTGCAGCAAAACAAACACAAGCCTCCACCAAACGAATAAGCAGAAATATCAAAACAATACATCCTTTCATACTTTTCAAAATATTTGACTGTTTCAAACTCTAATAAACAACTGGTATCACTAAAACTCTGGAAGTCAAAATATATATGCAGGGACTATTGGCAATGAATTGGTATTTGAAATCAGGGACTGAACATGGAGAGCTGTTACAACCAGAAACACTTTTAGAATACTGCTAATACTAGTTATTATTATTTTAGAAAGTTAATGAAAACCCTAATTTGATATCATGGTTGATAAATCTCTGGTTCTGAAAGCTACATACCAAAAAGTTCACATGGCCAAAAGTCATGCAAGAGAGATAAAAGGGAAGGAACAGCACAGCTTACAGGTAGAAAGTAGAAATACCTTGTACAGCACTGTGGGATGCGACCAGGTCACTTCCTCTTCAAGTTTGCAGATTAGGGTTATTACAAGCCCATGTATTGCCTTCTACATTCACATGACATAGCTTCTTGACTAACACTCAAATACATATGAACGACAGGTGATTTAAAAGGGAACAGTCGATCGCAAATGCTTTATATCCCTTAATTTATGTGAAACGAACAGGTACAGGAGTTTATTCTGAAACAAAGGTTAAGTTCTGCTAAACGTCTGTGAAACTCAGCTTTACGTGCACTGATTGTGAAAAGAATATTTTTTCAGTACATGTTCATGAAAGTGAATTTCTGATTGTACAATAAAGTTGTACAGTTATCAGTTCACGGTACATTACTTAATGATAGGACAGGGATCTCAATTTGAGCTAGCCAGATTTTCAGATTGAAAACTATTTGCTGATTCACTTAACATGCTATGCTAATAAAAACATTTGGGACTATCTAGGTTTGCATGGTAATGGATTCTCAGAAGAGAAATATGATCTATCCTGTTTATTATAAATTGTTTCTTTCACTTGGACTTGGACTATGAAGATACTAAAGGTTAGGAATATACTATACTGATTTGCAGCTTCATTTTGTTAATTTACTTCATTTAGGAATCAATTATTTTCTAGTCATTTATAAAATACAAAATTGTTTATAGGGAGATGATTTTTTTAAACCAATGAGCTAACAGTAATCTTCTCATCACACAGAAAATTTCCCTAAGTAACTGGTAATAACCCTCTTCAGCTACTTTAATTTCTTCATTCAGTCATAAGACAGAGATACCTGGTAATTTTTACATATTATACTTTTAAGTCAAGGAAAAGCAATCTGTGCAGATGAATGATATTAAATTTAGTCTATCCAGATGCTGATATATGCTCCAATTTATACTGTGTGAACTATCAGAGATGTCTGTGTGTTCAATTTAAATACAATTTTTCAGATTCTACCTAATTAAAATATAATTAAGTTGCTTTTAAAAGCTAACCTGTCCAAATAAATTCCTGTATGAGCTTTTTTGTTTTTAATCTGCAATCACTTCTACAGTACTAATAGATGTAGATACTATATAACATCAAGAGATCTATTGAACTCACTCTCTTTATAAAGATAAAGAAATAAGCAGAGAGAAAATGAATAAAATAGGTCGGTTCTGCCCTGTTGCATTTATTTGAACTTCTACTGTTTGACTTGGATCACATCTGAAAAGTAGGGAAACTGGATTTAACTGCAGCATCTTTGGGTACCTGTTGTTCCACAGACTGAATCAGGTATCTGCAGCTTCTGAACCCTGGAGCAAATATGTTATATAGTTAGGCAGAACAAGACAATCTCACATTTCAAGAAATTAATAAATGAAATAAAAGAATCCTTTAGCTAAAACAGTTATAGCAATTCATTTTATGAAGATCAATGTGCTACATTATTTATTTATTCCATAACTCTGCTAGGGCCTTTTTTTAATAAATGTCAGTAGAATTTGTTTTCTGGTGTTCTGGTTTACATTAGATAACCATTTTTGGATTTTATGCAAGACATATGGAAAAATTCGTCCCTGATTTACTGCGCATTTCCACACATAGTCAAACTAATATCTGACCACTATTGAAGAAGCAAAACCCTGCTTGGCAGTGAATACATAAGCAAATTTCCAAACACATGGATGTGTGCAGCCTTGTGCAAGAAAGCCTCCAATTGACAAAGCACAAACCAATCCACTGCAGCACTTACTGGGGAAAGGTAGTGGAAAATTTAAACTGGCATTTATTTTCACTTCAGAAACTGCTGCAACTGAAAAAACGGCAATAAAATAAAATTAAAATATTGCAATATCTCTCCCCGATACGTTGTATAATAGGTTTTGAGTTTTATAATTTATCTGTATGATATCTTGGGAACCTTTCTTATTTTTAGCAGCTCCACAGGATGACAGTTTAGGATGGTAGTCATGAAGATCAATCTTTGGTTATCAGTGAAATGTTTTGAATTCCCTTCATTCTTTTGGGTGACAATTTGCAGTTATCCATAGTGCTACTTCCAAACAGAAAAGGTGAATATTCTACCTGAGTATTGTTTTCCCCTTTCTGTCATTAATTACTATTTTGCAAATTTCAGTTAGACCAACATGGCTGGGTTTAGTATTGCCACAACAGGTGGAATGACCTTTACACCGTTCTTGATTTATCATGTTTTTGTCAGACTCTTGTCAAGATATTTTGTATCCTATTAGGAACAAAACGCTGCAGAATTTACTGTCTTCTAAAAGTAAGATTTAATAATTTTCACAATTTATTACAAGCAAAGTTAATGATTAGAACGTATCACTTCAGTTAATCAGAAATCCTTCCTCTGTTTAAGGACTCATGTGTTCTTTTTTCTTTGAGAAAAAAAAAAACCAAATGGGAAAAAACCCCAAACCAGCCCAACAACAAATCAAAACAGTGACCGCTAATCCTGATTTGGGAAGTATTTAACTGCAGGGCATGGTTCACAGATGGTTTTGCATCCTCAATAGCTTTATGAGCAAGATAGTTAACTTTGATGATATGAAAATGTCAAGAAGAATTATCAGGGAGAAAAAAACTCCAAAGGTTTTCTGAGGCTAAATGGTAATAAGGAGCCATCTTTCAGGGAACTGCTGGAGAGAATCCAGCGTAGGGCTACAAAGATGATGGAGGGAGTGGAGCATCTCCCTTATGAGGAGCGGCTGAGGGAGCTGGGTCTCTTTAGTTTGCAGAAGAGGAGACTGAGGGGAGACCTCATTCATGTGTATAAATATTTAAAGAGTGAGTGTCACGAGGATGGAGCCAGGCTCTTCTCGGTGACAAACAATGATAGGACAAGGGGCAATGGACACAAGCTGGAACACAGGAGGTTCCACTTAAATTGGAGAAGAAACTTCTTCTCAGTGAGGGTGACAGAGCACTGGAACAGGCGGCCCAGAGAGGTTGTGGAGTCTCCTTCTCTGGAGACATTCAAAACCTGCCTGGACGCCTTCCTGTGCAACCTCATCTGGGTGTTCCTGCTCCGGCAGGGGGATTGGACTGGATGATCTTTTGAGGCCCCTTCCAATCCCTAACGTTCTGGGATTCTGTGATTCTTCAAGAAGTAGGAACAAGTATAACCCATTTTTGATGAGCAGATGGTCCCCTTGAACAAAAGAAGAAGGAGTCCACTGGAAGAAAAAAGAGTATTTGAAAAGCAAAATCATGCCTCTTAGTAGATATTCTGTCATGTCTACATAGTAGTTAATCCATTTCTTAGCAAGATTAGCTGTCAGATTAACACATTATCCATGCGAGTCACAGTTATTCTAAATGAAGGCAGCGCCTGGAGAATGATGTGCACCCGCATGAAGGTTGGTTTACAGAGGCTGACTTACACCACCACTGTGGAATGCAAACTCTGCCTTTTTTTCCCTTTTGTTAATGCTGGCCAGAGCTCTACAAACAGCCCTTCTTGGTTGCTGTATCATGCTGAGTTGATACAAGCCTTGATGTGGATTTGAACATCCATATGCAGGCCCTGCATCTGCCACACACATCCATGTATTAAATCCAGGGCATACATGCCTCTATCGTTCTGGACAATATATATAAATAATTTGCTTACTCAAAATGCTCTTTAAATAAAGTGTTTTTATCCATTCAAGAGCATTTGAGTTCTTCTAGAAAGCCAAGTTTAAGCCAATTCAGTTTCACAGTAGAACAACAGGATATGATCTGCCAACAGGGGATTTTCTTATCAACCAAGGGAGCACAGACGGAAGTTTTCACAAGCACTGATAGGTGTCAATATCTTATTTGAAGAACACACCTTGAGTATACGTACCTGCTGTCATATCAGACACCAGGAAAAGAAATATAATAAGATTAATTTCATCTCAATTCAATGATGGCCCATTTGGAATAACTTGCTTCTGGAGAGGTCCTCTTATAAAAGATTGCACTATAATATGTGACTGCAGCTTGGAGTTAAAGACCTTTTCCCCATCAACATTTCATTTCACAGCATTATTTTACTCTCCACTCTTATTCAATCTATGGCATTATTTTTCACCCTTCAGCAGGTCAACAAAACCCCTTTTTTGCACAGCCTGCATCTGTATCTTTTTATAATCTTCCGAAGTTAATAACCAAGCTAAATGAAGGTAAAACTCCCTCCGAAACAAGCTTTGTTCCAATACAGGAAGATTTGGCAAGAAAAGGAACCCTTATTATGGAAGCTTCTTAGAAGACAAGTCACAGCCAAACATCCCAAGTGTTTTCTGAAAGATCTGAGGCTTTTGTGCATAGTCAGTGTTTCCTATCCATAGGAGCAGCTAAAAGTAAAGAAATAAGCTTTCATTTTCTTGCCTTTGGTGCTCTGTATTTGGTCATGAACTATGTAAACAGTCCTAGCTTACCTTGCAGGCACATGGGCCAGCTGGTCTCTTTGGGCAACCTTACATATGCAACGGCGCACAGATCAGAACATAGACATTATATGTTAATAATCTAAGGATACAACTGCCATTTGAGTTCACAGCTACTTGCACTTATAAAATGGAAGTCAATAGATTTAACACTAAACAACAACAACAAAACAATACAAACTTTGTACATACAACTGTGTTAAGTAATTGAATTAACTCAGAAATGAGTAAGCATCAGATTTTAGGCTAAAGACATCAGACACAGAACAGATGATTTCATGAAGTCCTTTGTTTCAAAACAAGCTTGTTTAAGGTAATTTAAACAAGGTCAGAAAAGACACTAAAATTAGACTTCAAAA
>NW_010205079.1:0-47003 GCF_000695765.1 Mesitornis unicolor | reverse complement strand
GGGAAAGAGCACCTTGAATAGCGATCTGGAGAAGACAAGAGTATTTTCTAGTCTTGCTTTTAAAGCCAAGTACAGAATACAAAAGCAACATGAAGTACTCTTTGTCAAAACAACGCGACTTCTGATTGCAAGTGAGTGAGTTTCAAGTTTTAAGCCTCCTCAATGTCATTAAAAAACATTACAGGAAGAAACAATGGAAATACTGATCAAGTATTATTCCAGTCATCCACATCCAGTGCACTGTAATAAGGAAACAGGTGGCTGTCAGAGGCTGAGTACTGGTCTTACTAATAACAGGTCACTCAACATACCCTGCTAATTAATGCAGATGCCCCATCTATTTCACACTCTCTCCAATTCTAAATAACAACAGCCCATTGTCTGTAAATTCAAAAGTAATAACAGAAGCAGCAAACAGGGACAGGTGGTGGAGGCCCCATTCCTGGTAACATTCAAGGTCAGGTTGGACAGGGCTCTGAGCAACCTGATCCAGTTGAGGATATCCCTGCTCACTGCGAGGAGTTGGCCTACATGGCCTCTAAAGGTCGCTTCCAACCCAATGCATTCTGTGACTCTGTGAACTTATGTCTGAGGACTTCCCGAATTCACCAGGAAACTGGAATCCATGTTAAGATCAAGCTGAGATTCAGGATTGCCCTGTAACTTAAGATGTTCAGCTGCCCAGTAGCTCCTTCATCAAGTATTTATCTCCACAGAGGGAGACAATAACTACTAATTCTTTTAATTCTTCTAAAAATGAATTATTGACACAAATACTATCCCAGTACAAATGCTGATGTTATTTCATGTTGATAAATGAAGGTAGTTCCTGCCCCTTTATTTTATCTCCAAAGCACCAGTGTAGAGGTGGGGAATCATCTGATTCAATGTAGATGATAATGAAATAGTAGAACAACAGATGAGTAATGAAAATGACACGTTTTTAATGTGTTTAAGGTAAGAGAATTTTTTTTGTCCAGTAGAAATGTTGTTTGAATTGTTTCCCCTTATTTCATTTTACATTTCAAAACAACATTCTTTTCTAAGTAGACAATAGGAGCCACGGCAAGAAATTGTATTAAATAAATCTCTCAAAATCTTTCTCACAGGCTTCAGCCTAGGCTGTACTTCTTCTTTCAAATATTTCCATGTAAAATCAGATGTTAACTCTCTGAGTGAACCCATATGCAAACTCTATTCATCAGATTAATGGCTGTGGAGCAACAGGCAACTGAACACATTTCCACTCACATAAGGTATTCGTGATTTTCCAGAAAACTTCACATTATTGCAACAATTTTTCAGCTAAATATGTTGCATCTAGTGAAGAAAGAAATGAATTGCAAAAAGGTTTAATGGAAAACTACAGTAAATGTATTGACACACACAGGAATTTGTTTCTTTAAATGGGACCTTGCTGTTAATTTGACAGATGGATTTTGCCTTGGTATACATTTGAAAACGAAACAAAACCCAGCCTCTGCCCTGGGATACTTCAGATAGCCCAGTGTAATATCTCTCTTTGTTGCTGCTTTTATGCTGATCCAAGGCACAATCAATAGAAGAATTTAGACAGCTTCTGTGCTATGCCAGGTAAGGGATATGTTAATATTGATAATCTATAGAGTGAAAATATAGAGGAAAATACAAAACATCAATAATCTGTATGACATTTGCATTTATACTGCATATTAGTACATGCTTTTAAATTTATACAAGACATAATCTCAAATATACACAGCTATATACATAACTAATGGTAGGGTTTCACGTCTGGCCACTTCGCTTCAGCTGGAACATGGTAGATATAGACAAGATAAAACACGCTGGGAATGATGCTTGTGCCACAAGAAGATCAATGAACTCAATAACTTTTGATGTAAAGGTGACAATATAAAAGTGAAATTAAGGAGGGACTCAACATTCATACATATGGTAAAATCTGACCTACAATAGTAAAAGTGAAAAAGCAAAACTCTGGAACTTTGGAAAAATCTCTTCAAATATCTGAACAATCTTTCTTTAAGTTTCTAGGATTAAGATACTTTTCTTTTTTTCTGAGAAAGACATCTGTAATATTGCCAGATGCCTGCTATTTAGGTTAATCATGCTACATCCTCTCAGAAATACTGAATCAGATCTGTTACTGACCCCATTTGTGAATGCTTACAAATATGGCTGTTGTGTTGTTCTTTTTGTTTTTAATTTAATGCAGATAAATTTACAGCGTATGTTTGGGTTACAGTGAAACCTTGTTAAAATAAACATTTTGGGACCACATCACAGTTCAGATGAGAGGAAGTTCAAACTTGTGCAACAGAGTGGTTGCTTTTCAAGTATGTATTTTCACATATACTAATGGCTTCAAAGCATATGTACTAAACCCTAAATTCTTGAAGTTATAATAGTGGCCGGAAGAACAGAGAATGTGGCAAGTCAGCAAACCACAGGGTGATAATTTGATTGCCGGGTTACAGAATAGTTGAGTCCCACTGTGACCCCAAAATTAAAACTGCATATAGTTCATGACCTCTGGCATGAAAGTAATTCAGTAAAAAAAAGAACCTAAGCAATTAGAATATGTGACCTGTATTGTGCTTCAGCTTTCATAATGCCAGTTCCCGATGGCTTTTGTTCCTTTTCCAGTTTAAAAGCAGCTGCTATACTGTTGTCCAAGCAGGACTGTGGTAAGGGCAGTATACTGTTGAAGAGCTGATTTGAACAACAAAGTAGAAAGCCTAACTAGCAAGAAGTTAACATACAAGGCTTAATTTCATGTTCCAATATAAACAACTTAAAATATATATTGTGAAGTCAGATCAAAGGTGTATCTAGCTTATTACCCTGATTGCTGCAACATCTGAGAGCACCTACAATAACAACAGGGAAAGACTACATAACACACCCTCCTAACCTTCTCTCACCCTCTACCTATTTTCAGCTCAGGGCATTTCTGAGCCACAAGTGTTTTCCAAGTATTTAGTGTTTTGGATTTCTGCTCCTGAAACTTTTCAGGCTGTCCCCTGTAGGCATGCAAAGATTAACATTCAGAGCCACATCCAAGGAGAAGCTGCCATTCCTGGTTGATATCTCGCTGCAGTGCCAATGAATCCTTGAAAAGAGAAACAGCTCTTCTACAGATATTAAGCAGTGTGCACAGAAGCAACAGGACTGAGAGGAAAAGAATGTGTGTTGCCTTCAAAAATACACCATTATCCCTGCAATCTCAGTTCCTGTAGAGTTGAGTTGCCACTTTGCCACTGATATTATCCTCAACTCCCACCAGTTCCCTCCAGGCGTATTTTTTCCTACTCCTTTCTGTTTTCAAAATAATTTCTATGTGTCGCACAGTTTGTAAAACACTTTAAGGATTCCTTGTTGGAAACTTCAAATCAAAGACTGGATTTGAAAAAAACCCCTGTTATTTCATAAAAATAGCCAACAAAAGCAGTGTCTGAATCTTAATAACAACAACATAATACATCTTAATAATATCAATGTGATATCAGTTGTCACCTGCTACAGTGTTATGTTTGGCACTTACTACTGAATCATTTAAAATCCTTACATGCAAATTGTTCTGACAGATATCATTTGAAAGCATAAACATTGGCAATTGTTTTGTTACCACTGTCGCTGTTTTCAAGTATCATTTGAGCAGTGTAAATAAGAACACATTCACATTGTGACCAGGACAATGCTTTACAAGCTCCCCAGAGGTTTGGCATTTGTGATTAATTTCTCCTCAGTCTTTAAATTATTTATGCGTGTAATGATTTTGATCCGCTATCACAGAATCACAGAATGTCAGGAGTTGGAAGGGACCTCGAAAGCTCTCCCAGTCCAACCCCTGCCAGAGCAGGATCACCAGAGCAGTCACACAGGAACACACCCAGGGCTTTGGGTGTCTGCAGAGAAGGAGACTCCACAACCTCTCTGGGCAGCCTGGGCCATGCTCTGGCACCCTCACACTGACAAAGTTTGTCCTTATGTTTACAAGGAACCTCCTATGCTCCAGCTTGCTCCCATTGCCCCTTCTTGTGCTACTGTCAAATTCTCAGTAAGCATCTGTAGGTAGTTAAGCTGAACTCATGATTACTATTTAAGGGATAAACAAAAAGTTAATTTTCAGTATTCTGAAAAGCTGCGTTTTAAAAACTTAAAAGCATATATATTTGTTTCTTTCTTCATGTCCACAATGACTTAAACTAACAAAAAAATTACTCAAATTAACTGTGTGTGGTTGGTATATTGTAGGATACTCTATGATTATCATATAATTGAAATATGAGTTGAGAAAGGAGTAGTATGCAGCAACTAACTAGACACTGAAAATGAATATTTTAAACCATATCCCTTTAAAGATAAAGACACCCAGCATGAATGAACATTTCCTCAGAATTACTTTTTTTTAACTTGAAGAGTTGTATGCATGGAGTTAAACACTGATCAATATCTCAATAACATTTTAGTTAGTTACACATTTATTTCCTTGTACCACTAATCTGTTTTTCTCTCCTAAACTGGCTTTTCACCTTTTATTGAACAGTGTGCATTGAATGGTAGAGTCACACTGTGCAGGGACCCAAGAAGTTTCCATTGCAATAAACAAGTAGAAAAAACAGTCCAATGTAATCCTTCCAGTTATATATATATATAAATTGTCAGATTTGCTTGTACAGGCCTAAATAAAACTAAACAGATCACTTAATTTTAGTATTTAATCTGTCCAGTGCTACCTGTTGGCTTTCACTGGTGCACTCTGAGCTCACTTTCTGCCTGTAACATCTGATCTTGTATGTACCACACGTCCATATGAAACTCTTAAATTTAGAATTAAAATATGTTCTTTGAATAAAACACTAGATGAATTAATCTCAAATTTTGTGAATTACTATTCTGGATGCAAGTGTCATATCAGACAGTAGGGGGCAACTTTCACCTGTAAGTCGTCCTTCATGCATTCTGATATCAAATATAATGACCTGAAGTGGGTATTTCAGCACTTACCTAAGTTTATTGTGTGGTCTATATCAATTTTGTAAAATGGAACGTTTCATTTTCAGCATTTCAGTGCTGAGGAACTATCTGGTTTATATACTAGAAAAATGCTGCAAGATAAAACAACAAACTACAGGCTTAAAGCTATTGAAAAAACGGAAAAGAAGGACAATTCTATTCCTCTAGTTTGCTGTCATAGGATTTGTGAGAAAGCAATCTCAAAAAGATTGTTTTTCCACACTTATGTTTTGATAAAGAATTCTTCCTTGAATAAGCAATTTATAAAAGCAGTTATTTAACACCCTAAAAAGCAGAGCAGGGACTAATTAAAAAGTTGCTATAAATAGCAGAATATTCATTAATGATATTAACATCTATAATTAAACTATGTTTAACAATAAATCCTTATTTAAGAACAAATTTATGTTCTATATTGTGTGTCAGACTTTGTAGCACTTGAAAAATGGAAGTTCTGCCATGAATTTCGCCTGTCTGCAAATGCTAAAAACAGGTAAAAATATCACCACAAAAACCAAGAAACTGTCAGACATAAATTAGTATTTTTTCCAAGCGTGCTTAACTGTATTATACAACTATAAATTGTGAGTTAAAAGACTATATAATTTATATAATTTAATATGCAACAAACCTATTTCCTTTTTTAATTTTTTTTTTTCCATTTTAAAAATGATCAGATCGGTGAAAGTGAAGTAGGGTAGCACTGAAAGTATTTTCACACCAAACCGAGTCAAGTAGAACAGTAATACTTGTACTAACCCCTCCAAAACAGGGCAAGTCTTGCTATAGGGCTCACAGAATGGTTAGGCCTAGAGTGAGTTTTTAGCAAATTTGGGCAGAACCATGATGTCAAGTGTGTGTCAAACACCAAGACCCAAATCATACAAAACTTCATGCTCCGTTTAAGCCTGAAACGGGATTAAAACACACTGATGTCAAACTGCAGTTAACAAAGTGAGAAACCGACTGCAGGCCTTGCTTCTAAAGCGTCCGGAGATCCTTCAGTAATTCAGGGAGGCAGCTAAATGCAACTGTCTTTGTTAGGGAGTCACAGTAAGTTGTTATAAATGTTTCATCTGGCTTTCAACAGGAAAAAAAAAGCACTATGTATTTGTTTTTTTCAGTGATATAGCTAACAATAATTTCTCTAAACTCCACCTTAAAACATACACCTCTCATTTCAGTTAGTACACTTCAACTGTATTTTACTTAATAGACAGAGCATAACATAAACAAGGATTACAAGATGTGAAAAACATCCACCCTGCAGCAGTTCCTGAAATGAACTTAGGTTTTCATGTTAATACTCAAAAAGCATGTGTGTAAATGGTACCAACAGTACTACTTTACAAGCAAAACTAATCATAAAAAGCATAGTAAAAGAGCAGAGCAGACATTTTACCACAAGAGATTACTGGAGATTACCTCATGATCCCATAATTTATACTGTTTTACAAATTACTGGGTGGGGCTTATTCTGTTGTTGTTTTTATGGCTGAGAAGCCTAATGCGGCTTCATTACTGTGCTTTGACAGGTCTCAACTCCAAGTGAAAACAAACAGTTTATTTCCACTCCCTTTTTCTCCCCCGATGGTTTTCTCTCTGAGTGTCCTTTCATGAGCTGGCATGTCAGGACTCAGCTTCCAGTTCATTTGCCCCCTCACTTGTATCCAGGGTTTGATTTCACAAGGACAGTAGGAGACGTGGTTCCTCAGGCTGAGGAGGGTGATCCTGGAGGGACAGCCAAATGAACTGTGAAGTTGTGTCCTTTCTCTTCCCTTGGTACAAAACAACCTATGTTACATAAGAAACATGACAGACTTGCTTCTGTTAAAAACCTGGTAAGCTTGCCTCAGAGGCAAAAAAGCTGCAGAGGTTTATGGAAACCTCCTTTCTCCTAATGTAAAAGCTTCAAGAAAACAGGCTCAAAACTGAAACAGGCAAATGAACAAAGACAAAACCAGACTCACACCATCCTCTGCCTGCTGTCCCTCTAGGATCCCCTCCAGCTTAACCATCTGCAGCCCTCCCTCTCCTCTGCATATGAAACCAGCCCTGGGTACATGTGCTGAGGAGAAGCTTAGTGTGAAAGCTCACTTTGTACAGGACACTGACTTCTTTACAATATTTACTTCTCTCTCCCTTTTCGTTTTAATGTCCTCCTCCTACTGTTTCACCTTCCTTGTCTCCCAGGATCTCTCCTATGTGACTCCTCCTACCTCAGGTAACACACGCCACTACCAAGAAGAGGCCCGTATTCCTCAGGCCTTCAAAAATTACGACATGCTTGGCAGCCTCTTATTCTAGGTAGATATAACTCTCAAATCTCACAGGTCCTAACTCCAGCTTCTTCTTCACCACCTGCTATCTGCCATCTCCTGGCTGGGGCTGGGGAGAGCACCTTCCTCCCTCCTCCTGGGAGGACTGGGGTTACAGGGCTTTTCCTCAGACAGCTGGAAAGGCTGTGAAAGATTGCTAGTCCTTCCCGATTCCTTCCACATAATGGGCACTGGTGTGTAAAATTAGCTCAAATACAACAGAGCAGTCACAAGTAGTTGTGTTTCTTCTCTCATTAATTGTAAAGCCTCATTTCCTCACATGGTAAGCATAAAGATAAAAGGGAAGCTTCCAGAAATTGGCCAATTAATTTAATCTCTCATTTGAATTAAAGCCTCTGTTTCACCAATACCCAAAGTGTTTTTATTTGGCACCTTTTCAAGGATTCTTTCTGTTGGGAGGAAAGGAAACTTTTGGGGAAACAGTGGGGTAGTGCAAGGTGACCTCCAGGGGTCCTCTCCAGCCTCACCCCTCCTGTGATCCTGCCGGTTTTGAGGCAGTGCTCTCTGGTTACAAAGAAGATATCTGAAGTCTGACAAGACTGCAACAGGAAAGAAATTCTATCAGAAAATATACACAGTTACAATATGGAAATATTCCAATCTGTTGCCCTCTTAACCATAAACTAATTCTACAACCTAAAGAGCTTAATATCTTTGCACTATATCTTTCTATGCTCTTTCTTTCCATCACCATTGCAACTTTCTGGAAATTCATCAAAATTTACAATCAACTAAGTGGAAGCATTGTGGTTGTGGGTCTGACAGTATGTGGACTTCCACTTACTGAATTGCAAGTCAAGCACAAAAAGTATTTTGATTTATAGCATCTAAGGAGTTCTTATCAATTTTTCCCCATTTTTTTTTAATTTTCCCTTTCCTGCTCTAGGGAGACTGTCCCCCAGAGAACGCTAACGATGGAGAAACAGCATGTCTCACCCGACAGACTTCACAACAGTCAACTGCTGTGCTCTCTCCTGAAACAGGCCAACTCAAAAAGAGAAGATAGTGAAGAGAAATTTAACAGTAATTTACAGTAATCAGTGCTCTTCACAACATGTATGTTGTTATGGGATCCATTAATAGATGTACAGGGGCTATCTTACAGGCCCCTGTGCTATTTGCCTGATATTGGAGGTGGAGATGCAATCCCTCATTACTCTTACAAACCTCTGTGAAAAGCAGTTACTAAAGACTTTTGTGTAGATAACTGAAAATTCCATTCTAAAATAATTATAAGTTACAGTAACTTGTTTGACTTAAATAAAGATAGGCTACATCAACCCCCCCCCATATATTCTTACTCAGGTTATATTCACTGTATTCTGATACACAACTGATATTGCTTTACAAATAGTTTAATTTTGGTGTATTTCATCTAAGATGTAAATGATACCATTGACATGACCAACCTATTGGAAAGTTTCCAAATGGATCTGGTTTTGGTGTACTACAATAACTGCTTACTACAGAGAGAAGAAGGTTGAAGAATGTTTTCAAAATGCAGAAAGATATCCTGTACATTCTCCTCTTAAATTTGCTGTGTTTTATTTACTATTGGTGTACTGTGTGTTTGGAGTCAGATGCTGATTGCTGTGCCCTTCTTTAATTTCTTTTGGAAAATTGCCTTAGATATGGTAACGCATTTCCAGTTTTTTATTACCACTGGAGTCAGACTATCAGCTGTTGTAGCTGTTTATACTTATGGGTAGGTAATCAGTATAACCACTGGTTGCATGATAGTTCTTCAAGCAAAAGACATTTCACTTCATTGATTTTATTTTTTTTTTAGAAAAAAGACCACATTTTTCCAATGTTTTTTTCAAGGGAAGTTCAGCTCGTGCAGCTTTAATGCATAAAGAAATAATTTTGCATTCAATAAGAATGACAGCTTGTCTAAATAGAAAATAGAGTCTTTTCCAAATCCACAAAAATGTTAAACAAACCATTGCTAGATCATGTGCAAGACCTGTCTTGTACTGTTGCAGTTATTAATGTTGGGCCACTGAAGTAAGATACATTTTGATACAGAGAACAGATGTGGACAGAGGTTCCAGATTTATATTCCTGTTTCTCACAGCTCAGGGAAGATAGCTTATTTGTGAATCTAAAATGTGTTAGGAATTCATGAATAAAGTTCATGAAGAGTACAATTTCAATGTGAGCCTCGTCTTTTTTATCTGTTTGTTCTCTTACTCTTAAAATAATCTAAGCCCAACATAACAAAACCAAGAATAAACCACAGTAGACTGGAAAACACTTTACTACTGAAACCTACAGAAACGTTATCTGAGCAAACCACATCATTAACAGTAACATAGCTTTTTTATTTCCAATTGCTTCACAAAACTGGATGGAAATTTGCAGGCATACTGCAAAGTAGTAAGCATGAAGGTCAGCACTAAAATGCCATATTATTCGTATTTCTGTGAAAAATGTTAAATGGCTGAAACAAATTACAAACAAGGTCATGCTTATGCCATCCACAGAACTGGAAAAAAAATGGGTATAAGGTAACATATGAACTGCAGAAGCTGTTTCATGTGCTTACATCTGGATTTGGCTTCAATTTGGATTGAAGCAATGTTTAGAAATGCAGCTCCTTTTTTCACAGTGAAGACAGTCAGGCATTGGGATCTAGGTCAATTACTAAGACCTGTATCATGAACAGTAACGGTAAGGAAGTCTGATAAAAGGTATTTATTCATTTGTGCAATATCTGGCAAACTGATGGATAAATCGCTATATTCACCTGCAAAAAGACCTGTCTGTGTAACTGCAAAATAAAATATTTCTCTGGTTCTGAAACACGCAATAAAATTTGTTGCACAGTTTTAAGTCAGTAATTGAATTTATTTCTTAGTTCAAATATAAAATAAGAAAATGAAATTTAACAACCTTGGTATCTTTAGTGACTTCTTCAGTTATGATAATGTCTTACTATGCCTTAAAATAACAAAAAACATTTAAAAACAATATTACTATTAAGATAAATACTGATCTTCGGTTGTAGAAGTTCTATGAGGCAAGTTATTGTAATTTTTTACCATGTTATATCTACTCTTCTAAGGGTATAACGAGATAAACTGAGACTTACTGTACAGCAAAAGCAATCAAGTTCATAGAGGTATTACCTTGGTACACGAAGTATTTGTTCTTATAACTTCCATCCCTAGGTTAAGATTATAAGAGGTTAAAAGCAACATAAAAAACCTCCAAAACAGTATTTTGATCTAACCTTAAGTGTTCATCTTGATAAACATACCTGGGACACTTGGAAAATAACAGCCATTAGATCACATAAGAAGATAGCACAACAAAGCTTTAAGCTGTAATAATTAATGGAGAAAAAACCCAAATAAAACTGATCACCTGATCCTGCACAATTCACCTTATGCAGGACAAGTGTTGCATCCAAGCCACACCATAGGAAAAAAATATCTATTCCACAAAAATGAATTTTAATTAAGTAACATTTCAAAGTATAGCAGTATCCATCATTAATAAAGCTCCTTTTTGAAAATGCAGAAAAAGGAGTGTGCTTACTAACATATTGTACACAAAAAAGGGCTAAAGAGAACGTAAATATAAGTTTTCTTTGCACTATTCACAGCTAAAATCTGGACAAAATCATAGTAGATTACATTCTCCACTTTCCCTGCACAGTGCTGTTTAGACTTAAGAGTAAGCATGTTGGAAATAATACAGACTATTTAGTGCAAGAATAAAACTTTCTAGTATGTTCATACGTTTATGCTACACAAGATAATACAATCCATCTGTTGGAAAAATCCTCACTGAATATTATATCTGTCTTGGTAATAGACATGAATAGGAATCAAGATTATTTTTTTAAATCCAAAGCTGAGTAACAGTGAGCCTTACAAAGAAATGCATTTAGGAATCCGAGGCAAATTACGTGTTGTATGTTGGAGTCACTGAGAACAGTTAGCACAATGTAACCAAATGTCAACTGGAGTATTTTGCAGTAACTTACCGAAGAAGTCTGTGTTTAATGAACAGATGAATGCTTGGTTTCTAAGTTTTCAACTTCAGATGGCGAAGATTAAGTGTTAAGGGTGTTACTGTAAACGTTTAAGTGAGATGAACATTACTGATTTTCTAATTTTACCACATGGTTTATTTCAGAAGAAAACAAGCACCAGTTACATAGTTCTCCTGCAAGTCAGTAAACAGTCACACACTAAAACTCAGTACAATTTGCTTCTTTGTTTATGTGCAGGATATTTAGTTTGGTTTGCAAAGAATAATAAGAACCTCCTGGCAGAATACCGCAACTAAATTTCTAAAAAGCCACTTGGTTAATCTCAGTGTTGAATCTAGCTGTTTCAAATTATCGTAATGTATAATAACAGTCTTACTGACAATATAGATGCACAGAGCCAAAAAAAGCTAGAAATAGTGGCCAAAACGACAAACTAAGCGCCAGCCCAAATGACAACAAACATATGGCCATTAACTGAAGAATGGAGGGGTTTAGGAATGCAGCTGTCTGTGGTCTCCTAAAAGTTCCAGAGGAATGAAATGCTGTGAGGACTGGCAAAGTCTGGATGAGAAGTCCTACTGACGATGGTAGGTCCTAAAATGGAGTCACCCCATCGGTTCATGCCTGAATTCAGAGATTTCTGTGGTCAGACTATGTTCATACCATTGGCCTCATAACGTACATCAACAAATTAATATTGTATGGATGTCATTTCAAAGCCTACTGAAGACGAAGAGCCATTATTGAAGCCATTAGAGCACAGATGGTTCGAACTATATGCAGATATTCATACTTGCATTTCTGCATTATAGCTGGTTTTTTTTTCCTGTTGAACTGTAATGAATTGTCTCATAATCTATTCCATCTTCTTGCCATTAGCAGGCTTTGAATGTTCACAAATAGGAGCAAAGAACTCATTTTCCAGAGCTTTAATCACACAAAGAGGGAATGCCTAATTCTCTAAATGAAATGGTCTGTGATCACTGAAGCAGAGATTTAATATATCACGGCAAATTAGGTAGATTTTAATAAATTACTTATCTCTCTGAATACTTTACATATGCTTATGAAGAAACATAGCCTGTTTGCAAACAGTGGAAATCCACAGCCTATAAAATCCTTTGAAGAAAATGACAAATAAAAAAGTAAATTAAAAAATGAAATGTATTATATCCTCATTCTCAAGAGACAATCCTTTTGCAGCATTGATTCACAGCTCCATTAAAAATATCAATTAAATCCTTCACTGAGATTGGTTAAAAGCTGGAAAATTAACTTTCCGAGCCAGACACTGGTTATTCAGATACAACAATTCCTTGTATATGTTTGATGTAAATTCTAAAAGTGATAAAAACCAAATGAAAACACAGTTGCTTGTCCCTACAGCTCAAACTAGGTGAAGCGAAAATGGATACTATATGGCTTCTTTTTGTGCTTTGACAGATGTTCGCTGAAAGTAAATCTTTTATGGTACAGAAAAAAATGACTGTGCCTGCCCTCCCCCTACTTCAAATAATGATAATCATAAACAGCTGATTATAAAGTTAGTAGAAGGGTAAAAGTTATTTTAAAAAAGGTTGCAGTAATTTAATAAGTCCTGCAACTAGCCTCATTTTTTACATTTAATTGATAGGAACTGCATGCATCAAAGAAAACACATACTGAGATTTAATGTGCATAAAATGGATATTAGCATTTTAAAGAGGCAGATTAACACATTAATCCAAGTAATTTTCATATATTGCTTTTAATAAAATCTTCACAGTATAAAATTCTTAATGAGGCTAATCACAGGCATTCCATTAAGTGGGGTGATTAGGGATAACATAAAAGTATTTTTAATCAGTTTTCTAAGGCTTATGGTTTTTTTATTAAAAATTAAAAATTTGACTTGCATTTTTATTACTATTTTATGCAGAAAAAATATGGAAAATGCAAATAAAGCACATCGTTCAATCATGTAGGTATTAATTATTTACAAGACGTTGTCCATTGTGGAGAGATTCTTAGCCTTAGGGGGAAATATAAAAACAAACAGACTGAAAAGTATACAAAACTTTACAACTACAAATCAAGCGTCCTTTTCATATAAATTATACATTAAATATACTGTAAGAATTACAAAGATCTCATCTCTGAAGCACTATCAAGCATGTATTTACACTGGGAGAAAGAACTTCTGTAGGCAAACATCCCTTTCATGCCTCCGAGTCATCTTTCCATTCCTCATAGACTGAATGCAGTGCATGGAGGGCTTCCACTGTTACTTTGAGCTTTCCAATTACTGCACTATCATCTTCTGCATCGAAAACTAGAAAGGAAACATCAGAAAACAGCATTAGCAATTTCATTTAAGGCTTTGATTTTATTCTGATAATGGTCCTTAGCATTTGGACAGATTAAAAGGCACCTACCATATGCCTAAAAAAAATAAAGAAAGAAGAAATCTTCCAGTTCAGACACTCAGCCTACTGGGAACTGAGCACTCTAGGAACTAGAAGGTACATCAATAAAAGTATTAGTGTGTGAATGAAATTTAAAATAAAGAAAACTATCTGTACGATAATTGCGTATGTAAATTAATTATTTTCCACAGTATGCAAATACAGATGTTCCTAACCGCATTAGAGACATATATGCATACTTATAAATACTTCTAAGTAAAATATACACTGATTAATGCATTTTCTATATAGTTTTATGACCGGTCCAAATCAGCCTGGACAGTTACTAGTATTTCAATAGTAAATCCTTTTTTCCAGTTGGTGCAATGCAAAATTATTTATATTTCGGGCTTCTATGTGTTGTAAAACAGTGAAGTGTAGACAAAGATGGAATTTCTCCTAGACTAAACTATTTAACTGCCTTTGTGTTTGTGAGTTTTAAAATAGTATTTAAAATTTCTATTTTACAGAAATTAGCTAACGGTTTAAAATTGCACTCTTTTACAACATCTAAGTAAGCCCAGAGGGCCACAATCTCTGCTGCTGTGATTAAAAACATGCTGCTAAGCCAAAAATGAGGCTCTTCCCCAGTCTTGCATAAAAAGAAATGAGGCTGCCTAACATGACTCTAGAAGGAATTTGAATTAAAACAAATAATCTTGAATGTACATATTTTCAAAGCAAATTATACAGCAGACAAATAGCAAGGTTACATATTTACTGTATTAACTGGGATACGTACTCTGGGACATGCAATGATAATTGTACACTACAACTTCTAGGCCGGTGGGACAGCTCAGAAGAGATTGGAAGAAAGAAAAATATGGACTAAATGTTCCATAATTTACTTGGTTGATAAAGCTATTTATTATAGGACAGACTGAATACTATTCTTAGAGATCTAAATTGAATATCCTTGGATGAATCACTCTGTGAACTGTCAGCAGACTTCAGGAGATGTTATTCTTTTTACTTACAAGAACAGTAGGATAACTGTAATTAATGATATCAGAAGACAACATTAATTCTGTTTTCTCAGTTTGACTATTGTCATATTATCTCCGAGACATACTGTTTTATGCCTTGTCTTTACTCATTTTCACCCAGCCTCTTGCTTCGCTGTTCACTTAATTGCTTCAAATTTCACGTAGGACACTCACACAATCAGCAAGGAAAGGCACAAGATATGAAAAAGGTATATACTTGCAGTCCTCAAAAAGAATGATTAGATCTTCCTGTGGTAGCGTTCTATGAATTTACCTGTGTCTAGGTTTATTATTTGTCCCTCAAACCAATACCCACCTCAGAAAATGTGTACAATATTATTTAGGGATTCTATTTATTCTGCTGTTAAATTTAATTGAAGTTCGTGTCCAGATCTTAAGAACACATACTTTTACAATTACTTTGTCAAAGAAAATATACTGATATATTCTACTTCTATGATGATCTGACATATAGTAATGTAAAATTAATTTCAAGTCTTTTAAAGTCCTAAGTTTTCAGAAAATATGGTTATGGATGCAATAAAAAAATCTAAACTGTACAGCATATTCAGGGAAGGGGAGTAATGAGGATAGGAATAAGAATCAAAGTATTTCTATCTATTACTATTGCTTTCATACATATAATGTACGTAAAGTAAAAATCAGTTTAAATGTTTTATGATTAGGGGAAGAAATGCTACTCATAATATTGAAGTACTGGTCATTAGAGAGAAAAATTATTGGTGGAGAAAATATTAAGTCGTTCAGCCACAGTAAGAAGTGCATCAAATCTGTACATTATTTTTCCAGAAATTTTATTCTTCTTAGAATTTTCTGTAGTGTGTTCCTGGAACTTTGATGCATACTTAGAGTATTTTAGTTACAGCAGGGATACAAATAATGCATGATAATGGAAATGGACAAGAAAGCCGATTTATTTCCCTCACTACTCAGCTCCCCATCACTCAAGGTATGGTAATCAGACACAGCAGTAGAAGTAGCAAAGTCCCATTAGCTTGGCATTCTAGTAGGGCTAGCCAGAATTCTTGCTATTGCAAAGAGTACCTTGCAAACATGGGTGCACTGTGTCTAGTAATTAAGCTGGTTCACTTATCTTTATAGGAGAGTAACTGTTTTATAACAGCTACACCCTCAGCTTCTTCACTGAGCTTTACCACAATGGGGAAAACAGGAGAGGAACTGATAACCATGCCCCTGCTACCTTGGGGAACAGGAAAGTCTAAGCAAGAAGAGTATTTTCCTTCACTGTCTATGAAAGGACCAAGTAGCCTTCTTGAGTCTTCTTACCAGTGTTATAGAAATGCTGTCATAAGACCCAGGAAACAGAAGATTCCTCACCTCTTACTCACCTCACCTTTCTCACAGTGAAAGTTCAGACACAGGCTGTTACAGAAGGATGCTTACTCTAAACTGATACCTAACCAAAACCACCAGTACCGCATATGTCTCAAACACAGGTTTCATATGGAGGACACAAGCCTGAGGTACTCTGGGGGTTATAACATAACTTCAAACAAGACACAGACATTAGCAATACAGAATTGCTGGCATAAATTTCAATAAGAAAATATATGTTTATAGTCTTGCTAGCATTAAGCAAGGTGTACAAAATAATTACAGTAAGTGGACATTTCCTGAAAGCTCAGGACAGGTTTTATAAATTAATTATTGTGAGCTGGGAAGGCTGCTTGGTTTGGGGTTTTTTTAAAACAGATTTTAAAGAATAACAATAGTACACGGCTTTTGCAGACTTTTGCAAATAAATATGGAAGCCATTAGTTATTAATGAAGAATTTCTTATTGAAACAGTGTCAAAAAATTACTTGCACAGTAAAGCTTGCAGAGAAAAGCAGAAATTCAACAAATTATTTTTAGTTTACAACAAAGTAATCTCTAAAACTTACCATCAATATCTTGCTCAATGATATCTCTTTGCTTCTGGAATATCTCTCTCAAACTGACATTAGCAAAGCCGATTTCTTCACATTCAAGGTCGTGTTCAACTGCTAGGGGTTCACTGATCACTGTGAATCTTAGGCTAAGCATTAAAAAAAAAAGTTACCTTCAAGAACAGTTGAAGATTAAAAAAAGGAGGGAAAAAAAAACCCCAAACAAAAAAAAAGGCAAAACACACACTCTGTTTTACCAGTTAGGCATAAACCCTAAGTCTTCATCACCTATATTCAACATTTTCCACGACAAGAATAGTCCAAGATCCTTTCTTTTAAATCTTCCCTCCTTTAGCATTATCTAGCAGTACCCGAAGGGCAGAGAGGTTGCAACCACAGATCTGCAGGCTTACAGAACTTTTTCATTTTTCTCTGCCCTCCCCACCACCCTGTGGCGTGATTCTTGTTAATGTGGCAGAATAATCTAAGGATTAAAGACTTTTTTTCATTTGAAACTTGTAAGTTTATTTAGCTCAGCTGCTGAATCAACTCTTCAGGTCACTTAATTTCTTTATATTTACACCCCATAAAAATAAAAAAATGACCTATGTATCTCGAGGCTTTTAGCAAAACTCATTTATAAAATACCTAAAAATATAGTTAGGGTTTTGCTTTATTTTTATTTTTATGGTGTTGACCATGACACGCACTTTTTTCCTATACAAAAACGAACAACTCATAAGCGATAATAGAAGGCTCAGATTAAATGTAATTACGTTTTGTTGGTTAAAATCTTTTAATACCATAAACTTGCTAAAAAAATTCACCTATTTTAATTCAGTCAGGCCACATAAGATGCACCTGTATGATTAATTCAGCTTTGATGTGAAGCATACTTAAGTAAAACTTTCTGGTTGCCCCCAGTTATGGTGTTTTATTTGCATAGTGGTCTTGGAAGATGTTAATTGGATTTCTGTTGGACTGGACTAAACTACACTGGAGATGTGCTCATGGACTACTTACCCCTACCGCACCCCACTGCAACAGACATTCAGTCTATAGGATCAACTGGTAGTTTGAATTCTCAAAACCATCCTAAAAATCTGTGTGTGTGAATATCAGAACATGAGGAAAAACTGCTTTGCACTGGAGATTCTCTGGTCTGCACCACTTGATGATTTAGATCTAGCCTCAGTAAGTTTTAAGCCATGCATTTCTTGGCTTTACACTGAGTGGTGTGGGAGACATGAGATAAACACTTGAGAAAGGTGAATGACATTAGAAATACTAGCCATATTCAACTCATACCCAGCCATAAACAAGTATTTCCAAACACACAGTGTAAAATATTTAGCTGAAAGCTACTGAGAATTTTCACACCTCATTTAGATACTTGGAGAGCATATTCTAGCCAAGAACACATTCCACAAAACTAACAGGAAGCTAAAGGCAGTTATCTCAAAATAGTATCTTTCCACTGTTGTCTTGTGTCTTCATTAGTTAAAGTTGGACCTTACACAGCAATTTGTCCTGCACTTGTTCCCTCTAACCAATACATCTCTTACTTTATCTTCATTATTCTGTGTCTCTCTTATATATAAAATAAAGGCTGTTGAGTATTTACCATGCTGTCTAAAAAACCCTGTGTTTATCCACCCCAAACATCGAAACCCAACAACTCCAGAAAATACATTTCTTCTGTGTACTTAAATTACACTCATGACTTACAAAGAAAAGTATGGCTTTTCTGCTAAACACATAATTCCAGCATTGTGCTAGAGCTGACTTGAGTTAGTGGCTTGTGTAGGGGCCAGAAGCACTGACAAAATGGCAGGAATTCAGAGCTGACTACTTTTTTTTGTATGTCTTGGCAATGTTGTTTAAACTGTGAATGCTTGTGAGCTTTACAGCCTAAAAACAATAAGCATAATTCAAAATAAGTAAAAATTAATTTGCATAAAATCCAGGTCTACAGGAAAGGATATATTGGACAAAATATAATCAAACCTTCCTAAAAGACTTTAAGCCTAACAACTGCAATAAGCTTTTAAGGTAGTTTATTTTTGTGCTTGGCTCTTATTAACAAATATTTGCTACAGAAAATATACACATAAATATTTGTTTGTCACTAAAATCAGACACCTATTGAAAATTTTGAAAATATTGAAAATAGGTGTCTTCAGAAATATTTCTGGAGGCAAAACCCAAAAAATATCACAGCTATTTCCAACAGCGGATGGCTTGATTGACTACACTGGATCTAACTTACGATGCTGGCACAGAGGTAAGCAGCAGGAAAACTGCCAAAACTCAATCAAAAGGAAAGAAATACTTAGATGTGCAAGACAGATATTAAATGAAATATTAACAAATAAAAAAATCATGAGAATAACTAATAACACTGGATTGGGATTGTATTTGGAGCAGATCTGTTTTTGTTATGATTCAGTGTCAATGTTACATTGAGTCAATTGAAGAAACCAGCTCAGCAGTTAAGACAGTGACAGAAGAGGAGGAGATTAGTGCTGGATGTGTTATTACCACTTAAGTGGACCGACCCCTACTAAAATTTTCACTAAAGCATAAACTAAAAGCAGGCCTAATAACATTTGGGACAGTGCCTTATAGCCAAAGTGGAGAGCTGTTCACACTAGCACACTGTCTGGTACAAATCACATGCAAGTATTTTACATTAATAGAGCAAACTTCAACAAAACAGATCAAAAGAACTGCACCTCCAACAACTTAGGGTTCCAACGTGTCTACAAGGTTACAATATTGAATTAAATCTTTGCTGCCAATTAGAAAGGAAGAGATTTGAACTCTGGATCCCATGAGAATACTCCAACTAGCAGACTGCAAGAATAGTACCACAGTCACTTTGACTTTTGTATTTTTTAAAAATATTACAAATGCTTTCAGTTTAGAAAAGACTTAAATACAATATTCAGTATGGTTTAACTAGTTTTCTTCACTTATCAAAAATTGCAAGAGTTTTGTTTTCAGGTTGAAGTGGCTAAAAAGGCACAGGTTACATTGCATTGGAACACACTGCACATGAACAGACTCCTCACTCCACTTTGGCACAGAATGCACAAACGTGCAGTGAGTGTCCCATCTTACCTTAACGCTGCCTCACTGACCTAAAACATGGATGGCAGTTGGAATAACAAGTGCATACTAGGATTTCTTTCATAAATAAAGCTATGTATAGTGTTCCTCTCCTGAACTTCTCTCTAAAAACCTAGACTTCCTCTCTGGCTCATTTCCACATTTCCTTTCCATCACATCAGCTATCAGCACTCACTTCCTTGCAGGAATCCCATGGCTTCTGACAGAATAAGAAATCCTGACATCCCGTTAAAAGTACCACCTGGGAAGATATTTGCTAGCCACTGCAAGAAAGACTAGAGAACTAAATGAAACTTGTCTGCTAATAAAGGGCCAAAAAAAAAAAGTAAAAAGTAATAATTGTCTTAAACTTAAGATGTGCTTTACAAGGAAGCAGACAAACCTGGACAAATATTTGTTTTTGTTATGATGACACCTAAAGGTATTATCCCCAACAGGGAATTTAGAGTGGCTGGACAAAGCTGGGATGTAGGCAGATTTGATTCTAAATCTTTACTCCATAGATCAGTCACTGTTAAACAGCAAGGAGAAAACCTTGTGTGTTAATACAGAATAGTAATGGGAACCTAACACTGTATGCATAAGCTATACTCCTATAATATGGATGCATAGATTTTTGTTACTTTGGAGAACAATGACTTCATATAGTCAGCTTTTTAGAGTAACAATCATTTCCTACCAAGAAACGACGCAGCTGTCAGGATCAACCCGGAAACCTCTTGCATAAACCTGTTCACTCTTGTTATCCCAGCAGGGTGACTGCTAGAGTAATGGATTCCTCCATTCTTCACATACGTCTCTTCTGACACTTGTCAGAAGAGCATACACTCTACCGCCAGGTCTGCAAGCATTGTACAATTTGGCATGGGAAATCAGGTAAGTTTCTCTATGTGACTCAAAGGCAGCAGTGGGATACAAACAGGATGAAGAATAAAATAGAACTATGGGACAGTTACAGTAAGTTAAATGGACTGCCAGAAACGCCTCCTGCTATTAACTGATTTAAAGACTCAAACACATAAGTAAATAACTATCGAGTTCAGATGACAAAATAATAATTGTGTACATTCCTTGGTTTTTTTTGCAAAGTATAGCTTCCTAACATAAATAAGAAATGCAGTTTGAATCCCTATTATACAGGAAAAGAAACAAAACAAAAGGGCTGCCCGTGTCACACAGTACAGCTATATGGAAAAGCGAGTGTTCTGGCAACATCTCCATATTAGTGACGGAGACACTGTCTGTCTGAAAACATAAAGACAAAGGTGCTTGTCAAAAGATAAGAACTATCTTAGTGGTGAGCAACAATTACTAACCTAAATAGAATTTTTAGCAGCGCTTCTAATCTCCTATTGCTCATATATTTTAGATTTCCTATCACTCTATTTAGCAGCATGTTTTCTTTATTTTCTTGAATACTGAATATTCTTGCATTCTTAACCACTAAAGCCATTTATTCAAATGTGGCACCAAAATCCACATTTTTAATAAACACAATGATTCTATATCAAGAAATGAAATTGAAAGAAGAGAAAAATAAACTTTGTTTTGAAATCTTATCTTTTAATGAACAGTAAACCCCACTGCCAACAAATTTTAGATTTGCTACTATGAAAAAATTCTATAACGGCAAGAGCTGTCAGGCCTTGGAACAGGCTGCCCAGGGAAGTGGTGGAGTCACCAACCCTGGAAATATTTAAAAGATGGGTAGATGTGATGCTTAAGGACATGGTTTAGTGATGGACTTGGCAGTGTTAGGTTAACAATTGGACTCTTAATGGTCTTTCCCAACCTAAATGATTCTAAGGTTCTATGAAATAAACTTTCCCATGTAAATGCCATGTCAGTCTGCATTTATTTATTTGTAAGTATAAACTAAAAGAGTATTAGGCCGTGAAATGCCTTATTTTCAGGGCCAATTTGGCTCCTGTTTCAACTACAGGATTAGACTATAGTTGCAACTTTGGCTTAGCAGAAATTTTATATATTATATTAATATCTCTTAACATCTGAGACTATCTTTCTTTTTCAAGGGATATTCATTAAAGTGACTCTCCTTTTGGAAGACAAAAATAGCACGTGATGTATCTATTTATGTTCTAGCATGGATTCAATCATGAGTATCATTTCTAACAACATTTATTGTGACAAGGAGAAAGTTCACCTGAAAACTTAATACACCCCTTAATATACATAAGACACTATCTATGCTTTTATAATTTGGCATAGCACAAACATCAATAAAGTGTCAGGCTAAGCCACGTGCAGGCAATTTTCAATGATATTTATATCCTTGATAATCTGGTTTCCTGAGCTTTAAAGCATTAGTTTAGTTCAGTTCCAGTTTCAGCTGAAAAAGCTCTGATATTAGTTTGTAAGGCTTGTGATAGAAAACATGTGTTGAAGATATAACTAGGCCAGGTTTAAAATGCATAAAGTTGAAAACATTTGGTGTATAGGCAGAATCTTTCCATAAGCCTTGTTTCTTGGTGGTCCTCCTGCTAGAATAAAGTGGGGAACTGAGCTACTGATGAACTTCCTGCCTTGCTATTTAGTCAATACAGAATTGAAATTTCACCACAGACCAAACTAGACACACCAACAAAAGCAGGAAACAACCTACCTAGTGACACAGAGGACAGTACTACAACGGTACATATGAAAAATGAATGCTTCTGTTGTGGGAAAAAGCTCAACTGTTATTATTTTGCTATATTTTTACCTGAAGTTTGTTAAATATTTAGTATACATATCTATACTAAATACTACAGATGCTATATATATCTATACTGTTTTCCACTCTGAAACCAGAAAGCAGATGCATTACTCCACCACCAGATAGATACATACTTTTCAAATTCATTAGTGTTAGAACGCTGATGATAGAATTTATCTTCTGCAAAATGAGGTTGTTAAGAAAACAAACCAAAAAAATCCCCCAAAACACATAGCTAAAATAGCAGTGAGAAAGGTTGCAATATTCTATGCCACACGAACCTACTCAGGGAAGAAATGTAGTTCAGTCACCACAGCACAATGAAGGTATCATTCCTAGCTGAAAGAAGTTTTTCTGTAGTTGGTTAGTTACATATTAACTTCTCAATAAGGTCTAACAGCAAGGCAAACCACAAGCACTATTTACAAAGACATTTTCCAGCACTGATATGTACCTGTCAGTATGCAAATCTGGCTTTAGAAGCATAGACTTGAGATACTCTCTTCTTGCACGATTATTTGCCTTATCCACATGTATCACTGCAAAGTAAATTGAAATTAATAGAATTAGTTATCAATTGCTTTTCATCTTTTAGAAGAAAGAACACGAAGAAAAGAACAAAGAAAAAGAAACATTTCTTGCCCTTGTCTTTCCTAAGGAAAAGCAACAGTGCTAGAATCAAATTTGAAAGGTCATGTGATCGAAAGGCATGTCACTGGCAGGTTTATGTGCACACTGTCAGAAAAGATACAAGCAGCATCTAAGCATGCCACATAGCTGTCACTTGCTGTTAATGGCAATAGCAGTCATGATTTTAAAAGCCAGTGGTCTTTATTGCTTTGTATTTGAAGTGATTTACTGCATTTTCTTCCACTGAGGAAGCTAGTGATAATGATAATGTATGGCAGAGTGCTTGTCCTTTTTGACAGCCTCAGTAATTTAATCCTCCTTTCCTGCCACAATATTTCAGCAAGAGAAACATGTAGACCAATGGACTGGAGAAAATCCACAGCCTGGGGAGTGTGTGTGAGTGCTCCAAAAGCCTTTTATTGTTTTAGTTTAAAATACAAACACAAGAACCCGCTTTTAATTTTTGTACCATTAATACGACCTACAGTGAAAAACAGTCTTGGATTAAAACAAACAAACAAACAAAACAGTAAAATGAGATACAGGGTTTTAGAACATGATTTAAGAAGTTCTTGGGCATTTTTATTAAGAAAGTAGCTAATTTCTTGCAAATTATGTCAGCCTACAAGTAACAGTAAACTACTGTGAAATACTATAAAAATTTAGCATGCAAAAGTTGAGAACAGTGTCAAAGGAATTACTTTTTTCTTTAAGAAATGCAGCTGAAAAAAACTTGCTAGGATAGAACTAGAATGAATATAACCCTCTGAGAAAAAAGCAGAGCTCTAAGGAACACTTTTTTATTTGTTTCTGAGGGCAGGAGGAGGAGGAGGAGCTAGAAATTCGTCTGTCTTTAAATTCTAACATCTTTAATATTCACATGCCTCACTCCCTTCTAATTACTCTGCCGCTGTACTCAAAAACACTCTTTTTCACTCTCCACACCATATTAAGGTTTTATTTTCTTATGTGCTGACAAATCTTTAACACATTTTGTACTCTCTTCTACTATAAAAATACTTTTTTGCATAAACAGAAATTACCAGTGGTACCAAGGAGCAGACGGTATTGGAATACAGTGGTACGAAAGAGATAAGAAGGCTCAAATTAATTCCTTGCAGAGGGATTTATTGAGGGACATATCTCTACAGAAGTCCTTCTAAGAAGTATACCTTACAGAGCTACTGGCTCTCTAGTTTTCTCCCAAGCTTCTCCTCAGCTCTTACCTGGTCAGCAGAAATGCTAATAGCAATCAGTTACTTTCAGCAAACAGCCTGTACAGTTAGTAGATGAATCAGTCAGCCAAAGGAATCTGCAATTTAACACCCTTTTCTCTCCAAACAGAAAGCAAAGCATTGGTGGTCTATCTGGGAAGCCCCAGTTTCCACCCATAATATTCTTACTCTCTTAGAGAGGTTAAAAGAAGCTGTTACTGCCATCTGCTATTCTTTGGGGCATGTGGACGACTTTCCACATGTGCTACTCTCATGGCCAAGTGCTCCTGGGGCCACTACAGGAAGTGATGGAGAGGCAGCAGGGAGACAGATGGACGGCCAAAGAACTTCAAAGGAGCTGCCACATCAACAGATACTTCCCTTCCCCATAAGCATCCCAAATGGAATTTCCTAAGTCTACTAATTCTGTACCTAAAACAATTTTAAACTGAAATTATTTACAAACCTAAAGAGTTTGAATTCATTTCACTCAATGGAAAAAATCAGACTAGAAAGCAAAACATTCAGCACAAGAACTCCATTCAAGTCTGGAGAAAGAGATTAACCACAGTGAAAAAATATTTTTAGATCTTGATGAATATACGTGCTTTCATATCATCCTTTAGTACTGCTTGAACTTAGAATTACATTGCTCCAAGACACAGAACATCTCTTATTTCTATCCAATTAATTGAAAAAAAAAATTCAAAATTAACTTGTGACAGTTTGGATCTAAAATTATAACTTTAAAGTTTGTCCTAAAGAAGCACTAAAATCTGAAGATCACAGTAACACTGGAAACTCATTAAAAATCACTGCAATTCCAAATGTTAACATAGCTGGATCTGTTATAGCATGTTTTTTACATAGCTCACTGTCTGACAAAACTAAACGACCACAAGAGGAAGCAGAGTTTCATCACAGTGATGAAGGAAAAATGTCTCATACAGTGTTGAGCTTTAATGGAGAAAAGAAATAAACACAAAGAAGTATATGAATGTATTTTGACGCAAGGCCTTTATATTTTCATTTGAGTTATACTGAGAAATCCATCTTTTAGAACATGGATCTTCAGAAGTTTATTTTTAATAAAAAACAAACCCTGTCATCTTTCCCCAAACTCCCCTTCCTTTGGTCTACTTACACTTGTACTTCAAGTTGTTCAATGACCTGTACACCCAAGAGAGAAAACTTTCCAATTAAACGTCATATCAAATCTTCACAACATTTTGTAAATCTTTCTTCTCCTCCTGCTGCCTGTTCTCTAGAACCATTGTATACTGTAGTAAGGACACACTTAGACATCCTATCAATAATACTTACTAGTAACTTGCTTGCCATCTCAGCATTTCCATAGTTAGTCTTCATATTTAATAACATATGAATGCTTTTTGCTAACAACCTTTATGAACTAACCATACCTTTGTAATTTAAGTGGCCTTGACAAGATATTTTACAGAAATTAAGAGTCAAATATCAATAGATGCATTTATAAATGAGGGAAACTGAGCTTTGTTTGCTTGCAGCAACATGTTTCCATCTGTTTGTTCTGACAATTAAACTGCCTTTACATTCACTTTAAGGCACATCTTGTGACATTACTGGAAAATAAATGATTTCTGGCACAGAATTTTAAACTGCATTTAAAAGTTAAAATTCAAATTCATTGCTTATTATTATCTGTAACAGATCCTAACACTAAAACCAAACCACACCAAAATAAATCCCATAAAAACCCAGAATCCTTCCTTTTTATCAAATTACAGGACAGAGTCATGGTGTGAGCACAATTTGGCAAGTTCCACTTTCCTCTGAATTTATGAGACTGTAGTGTTTGGAAGCATTCTTGGATATTCTAATAACTCTTTCCACCATTAATGAACACTACAACTCCTCTCCTCAGTCAGTATGGCCAGCAGCAGATAAAACAATGCAATGGGAAATCAACAGTTACACAGTGTAACCCTAGAGCATAGAAACCTCCCCTTTGTGTTCCAAGACCTTGGAAGAAAGAAAACTATATTTCTACATATTCCTAGGCAAAAAGCCATAGACAAAACAATTAATGTCAAGTTACATGCTCTAAGCACTTGTGAAAATGGAAATTCACAGGATCTTGTATGTCCAGATCAATGGAGTTCTACAATATTGTTTTTCAACAAGATTCCATTAATCTTCTGGTATTTCGCATACCAAGCAATGACAGCAACGGATGTGCAAAAGGTATGGGAAAAACTTCCAATGTTTTTTTAAGCAACAAATGTCATGGAATCTCCTGTATCCATTAAGATATTTTTGAAACAGCCAAGCTGGTCTAGTTATAAATAATATGTTTTATTTATAAGAGCTAATGATTTTTTCAGATTACTTATGGACTTACCCTGATTTTCTCCATGCAAAAATCTGGAAGACTACTAGTTTCCTACTAAGCTCACAGTAAATTTCTTTCTACCCATGCAAATCTCATTTGTATTAAAGAAAATATTCAATTAACCTCAAATGTTCAACATACTCAAATCTAATTAGAAATTAATATGAGATGCACTAAAGCTACAGTAAATACACATGCCTATTTCATTGCTATTATCTTGCTGGCTTTCCAACTGACATTATCAAACAGCAGACTCATTAGATTTTATTTTTTTTTTCTCCTTTATGCAAAGCTAATCTTAGATGACCAATTATCTCTGCAAATAACAACCACATTAGTACTATGCTGCAGAATACAATCCCAAAACAATTAAGACCAAAACCACCTTTTGATACTGATTCGCTAGGATATTTTAAAGTTTAAACAGTTGATACTTAAGCAGCAAAGAGAAAAATGAAATTTATGAAGCCAGGTTTTGCCTAGCAGAAATAATATGATACAGCACTATCAGACTGGAAAGCCGCACAGTCTTTACAAAACACAGTACTGTTTTCAAATATCACAGCTTGAAATATATTTAAGTTCCATAGCTCTCTCAAAAGTCTTAACTTTCATCCTGTATCCATCACAACTTTGCTGCATTTTGGTACTTTAACTTTGCAGACTCAGTACTTAAAAAAAACCCAACAGTATAATGCTTAGACCATACTCAATATACACAAGAATCAGAACATTGAGTAAAATTTTTTTGTACCTTCTGAATGCCTCTTTTATTCAATGAGAAGTGTTTAATTGCTTATATTGGCTTACAGTGTTATTTCAATGAGGTTTTAAAAAAATTATTTCAATTATGTCTGCCTATCTAGAACATTGGGAAAAGTGTTTACAGTCACTAACAGTTTGAATATTGTTCAGCTCAGAAAAAGAATTCTTACTTATCTGATGTCTCATTTAGTGCACGATGCCAGAAATCCCATTTGTTTGAATGGAAATCTCAGTGAATGAAGGATTTTGCAGTGCTATTAGTTTCTGTGGGGGTTTTTTTGTGCTTTGTTTTGTTTTATTTGTTTGTTGGTTTTGTTTTGCGGGTTTTGTTTGTTTGTTTTTGTGGGTTTTTGTTTGTTTGGGGTTTTTTTTGGTGGGGCAGGGGTGTTGGTTTTTTTGCTAAAGCTTTACAAAGATTACTGTCTTTCTCCGAGTCACAGAAGTTAACACATCGCACCCTGTCCTCTATATTCCCTCTAAATGGGCTGTCCCCATCTACTGATGGTTCTACAAGGGATTTCAGTCTTCAAGTACAGGGTAATCCAATAGTTTTTGAGCATTAGGAGGATATAAATGAGTACATTGTTTGGCAAGTCTCCTTCTAAATCAGGTCTCTAGATGGTAGCAATTTTAAAGAGCTGACTGTGACACCACTTTTACAAAGCCACTTTCACAAAATAATTTTTCAAAGAATGCTTAATTTGAATGTCTGCATTTGCCGTGAGTCACAAATAGCAAACTGATTTACCTGCCTCAGGATAGTCTCAGCTAAAAATGCAATCCTTAAAGTACAAGAAAACATGAAGCACTCAGACTGAATCTTGGATGAAATAGAATTTAACATAAAAAATTGTTAATGAATAATTGAAATACTATGAAATAGCTGGGAAAATAATTAACAAGAGAATTATCAATTATTACATTAGTTTTTTGTATGTTATTAGTGTAAATTACATTGTGTATTCACATAAATTATTTTCAAATGATCATTTATTAGAGAGCAGCATATGGAACATGCAGGATTAAGTACTATGATGTAAATAGCAATGTATTAGTATTAAACATGGATGAATAACTTCCTATTTCAAAAAGTTCTTAAAGGAACACCGAGTATTCCCAAGTGATGATCAAGTCCAATTACATATTTTCTCCTTTCAACCATATTTCAGTTATATATGGTTACATGAGATATTTTTATTGTGCTGTACCATCATGTGCCAATACAGAAATCAGTTCATCATGTTCCTTTAAAAAGAAGATATATCTTTTAGTTATGTTTAGTTATGACTAATTTTAAAATGCATTTGCTAGCAGCATATTTAAATATATTGTAATGTTACCATTTCATACACAAGCCTATTTCAATAATTCATTTTGTATTTGATAATTGCATCCTTACCTCATAGCTTAAAACCAACCTTTAGTATTTCTCAGAATAACTGGGAAAGAGACAAATACAGTCAGCACACAGATAAATGCAACTATAATATATAGAGGAAGTAGGCTTCACTGGCAGGCATTTTCATAGGACAGAACTTGAGAGAAGACACAAGCCTGCCGAGGAATACATCACACTTACCATTGCTATAGTGATAGTGAATCCTCTGACCACTTGTTGGTTTGGGAAGTGACAGTGGGGTCTCCTCCACAAAGCAGTTGTACAGACTGTATTCTACAAACAGCAGCTGTATGGTGTCATCTGATGCAATTCGTGACTCAGTAAGACAGAACGACAGAACTTCAATCCGGATTGTTTCAGTTGCCTATTTAAGAAAAACCACAAACTTGATACAAATGATTTTGTGTTTCTGAAGTGTTAACACAAAACAAACAAATGTACATGGATATCACTGACTATTTTGTATGATTAACTGATTGACTGATTTTAACGTAGGCACAATGAGATTCGGATGCCCCAGGGTTTGCAGTTAGAAATACTGTTGCAACAGATACTGATTTACATTCGGTGTTGAAAATACTTGTGCAGTAGTCATACTGGAGAAGATTAGGTTAAGGTTATCTACATGTACAAATGATATCTGAACCTCAAATTTCAGTTCCTATTAGTTTTAGCTACACAGCAAAGTGATTTGTATCTTGATGCTGTAACTGCTTGAAATAGTAATATCAGGTACCAAAGTTTTCCAAAGGAAGGAAGGTACAAGAACTAGGAGTACTTCAATAAAAATCCATCAAGTCACAAAGTAGTTAGGCACATAGAAGTATCACTGTGTTTATATGGAATTCAACTTCATATAATGAACTTTTGTAGTTAATGCAAATAAACATTTACAAATTGAAGTTAACAACATAGTAAGAGTAATAACTCAGTTGTTCTTCACCACAGCCTTTTCTTATTATCTTTGACTAAAATGACATTTTTCCGTTGCTTATATGAAGTTGTTTCATTCTGTTCAGCAAAATCCATATTATTTGCGTACAGATAAATTTTAATAAGCTTTGTGTATTTAAGTGGGAATGTCAGACTCGAGAGACAGAGTCACAAATATTTCCCTAGGTAACTCCGTAATTCAAAGAAAGAAAAGCCACTATGGTTTCAAAACTGGAGTACGTTGGTGTGTATTCAAAGATGAGATTCTTCAAAGAGCAAACAGAACATGTTGGAATTCAGTAATGCAAAACAATTTTTTTAACTTCTTTTCAAGTTCATAACTTAATATTTCCCCTATATGGAAATATCATGACACTTTTTGATAGCAAAACTAAATCTCTTGAAGTAATACGTTATATTCAAAAGATTATCTTTCTAGATTCACCGTTAGAACGGCAAGTCAATATTCTAATTTATTATGGAGATAGCTTATATTTTTCCAAGCAAATTATATAATTAATCAAACCGAAAAGCAGGTGTACCCTATTGTAGAAATATCCATCATATAGAACAATTTCCACTGCTGTCAAGCCCTTTCAATATTTGATGAAGTAATTTTACCCCCTCCTTTCAAAAGACATTTGCTTTTATTATGTATCCTAAGACACTTTAACTAAAAACCCAAATCTGAATATTTCAATAAGATTGTTTTATTATTCAGTAGATTCATGGAAATTTTACTAGGATGACAGAAAATTCCACACCATTCTGTCTCCACTAATACAGGTACATGGCTTCAGCTGGCAATATTACTGGGATTAGCATAGAATGATGAAATATTTAAAGGAATTTTTTTTTCTGAAATCTAATAAATCAAATGACTGCCAAATGTCATTAAAGTGATGGTCTTTGACTTGAATACGCTTTTCATATTCAAATTTGAAAAGAAAGAGATGAAAGACTGGAAAGGTTACTCAGTTTCAACTAATAACCTCAAGCACTCCACATTCACATGCATAAAAAATGAAATTGGCTCTATTGTCTAATTTTACTTCAGAAACAACTCTTTTCTTCTTGCACTGAACAGATGTATTAGCATCTGTATTTAAAGTGATATGCTGAGTGGTTTTGTTCGCCCCAAAGTATTTAGCAGCTATGTCAAAGTAGTTTGTACACAGACAGTAGTTTATGAATCAAGTCCAAACACAATACCCTCTATTATAAAGCATTCCTTTCACATATTTTAAAATCTGTTTGACATATTTAGCACCTGTAATGGCATACTGTAGGCAAAGAAAATTCTGGTTTTTCAAGGACAGCAGGGTAAATGCAGGTAGTCTGCTTTCTAACTTACAGGGAAGCAAATAACTGAGTCATACTATTAGAAAATTGTAAGGAAAAATATTACTTTAAATCTTAACAGTCAAGAATACTTTAAGGCCTAGTTTTATTAATGTTAAACATGAATGCAGCATCAACAAAGGAGAACACAAACTGATTAAAAAAATAAATTAAAAAAATATAGAACTGCTTAAGAACAGCATAGCTAGCATGACATATTTCAGTGCTAATACAAAACTGCTCACGTTATGTAGCCATGCTGGAAATATATGTAGCACCCAATGTATGACAGAAATTAATTTTTAAACAACCATTTATATTTTTATGATGCAGACTGAAGTATGTTATTTAAATCTTTTCCCAAGTTGTTGGGTTTTCTTTAAGCCTTGGTCTCATTTATTAGGTACTATTCAAGTGAAAAATGGATAGTTTGTAATGACCAATAACTTCCCACAAATTATTCTGCTTTGATGGGAATAAAATTGGTCTTTAAATTTAGTATAAGAAACAAAATACAATGTGAAATTTCCTCAGAGAGACTGGACACACATACTAAAATAAATACTAAATACTTTCAAAGACCGTCTCTGAGAAACTGGTTCAGTGCTTTCATTTCAAGTGAGGAAGACAAAACACGGGCAAGATACTTAGTCCATGGCAATATTCTTTCTTTACCATTTAATATTGACCCTTTGTAATTAATGCTACCCATACATTTGGAAGAATCACTGAACAAGCTTGAGGATCAGTTTAAATGCTAAATGCAGGACATTACATGAGAATTTGAAGTACCGACAGAACATCTCATCTTTCTGATGTCTGAGATTAAAAATGTTTAAAAGATTAAAACAAAGGAAACATCCTAACTGTAAGATTTCTAGCTTTACCAACATTTAAAAATATTTGTGCTTTACTCCTTATATTTTGTGTTTATTTCCACAGTCCACTTATTCACTTGTTCCCTTCTGTTTCAAGCAGAGAGCACATCCAATAAACTATAAGCTATTGTCTGATAATCACAAGTACTCATCCATTTGCTATGAATACTTCAAACACTATCAGTAGTACTTGATTGACAAATATATTTACTGTATGAGACACTATCCATTTCCTCTAACAAGTGCCAAATTCCTGTGACCATCCTATTAACAACGTCAGAACAGAGCTGCAAATGAATGCAATCACAGGAATGTCAATCTAATTTAACTGTTCAGAGACACAAACATTACTTGTTAAGTAATTATGACTAACAAGGCAACAGGTGACATATATACATAAAAATACATATTACCAAAAATTATTATAGTCCTTAACTGTATGCAGTGACTTCTCACGTTAGGAACCTTCTAGTTTTAGATTTTCCCCATAATGGTGTAGAAGTGAGGATAGAAAGAGGGATATCACAGAATCACAGCATGTTAGGAGTTGGAAGGGACCTCGAAAGCTCCCCCAGTCCAACCCCTGCCAGAGCAGGAACACCCAGATGAGGTTACACAGGAAGGTGTCCAGGCGGGTTTTGAATGTCTGCAGAGAAGGAGACTCCATAACCTCTCTGGGGAGTCTGTATGGCAACGCTTCCTGTTCCTTCTCCAACTGGATGGGACATACGAAAGTGCACGCACTTTATACTTTCCCTAAGATCTGAGGCAAAGAGATCTCTCCTTGTTCAATAGCTCTTTTGGAGTTGGATTTACTGTGAAGGAGGTAAAGGCACGTATAATATTTCCCCAACACCACTGGTCTTCACCATCGGCTAGGAAGAGAATGCAACGGTATGAGGTCAGCGACATAATAAGGTTCCATGCAATCCCTTCAGCTCCGCCTAGAATTAAGAGCATGCTAAATAAAGAGAATGTATTTGTGACAGTAAGTGTGTCTCTGGTTGCTGCCATTTTATCTAGTGCAGAGTCCAAATGCATCCTTTTCAGAGCATGAATATCTTTTAATATCTTTAATATCTTCAAAGGTGTGGATTACTTGCTACAGCTTGAGAAAAAGTTGAATGATTAGATATTCTTTTCTATGCAAATCTGTAACAGACCCATCAATGCATCGATTTTTTCAAAAAAGACAACTTTTAACTCCATATAAAACACCAAACATTTTAGAAAATACTAAGTCCTTGAGGGATCTGAAGCTTTCTGACCACGACAACTATACACCTGAACTTAAAGTCACATTTGCACTTGACTCAGAATACAACTTTTGATCACCTGAATAATAGAATTTCTTCCCTTCAAATTGCTTGCCCCTTTCCACCCTTTCTGAAGAATAAACATGAAATTGTTCAGTGTTCCTCCTGGAGTTGAATTGTTTTTAAAGAGTTGGTTTTGCTACTTGCTAGTGGCATTGCCTCAACTAACAGTTTTTACAGATAAACTGTTTCAAAGGATGAATAAATACAAAAAAAAGCAGATATATCTGAAGCTGTTTGACTGCTGAGATACAAACTTCCTTCACTCTGAGTTTTTTCTCCCCAAGAAGTGAAGTCTATGTAAGCTACACCCCACTCTACTGCAGATTGTCTCATTCTTTTAGTTGTAAATCCATACATTTCAGTGCATCGTCTATTCAAACTGCTGTCATCTCAAACTTCATCAGTGGCAAGGGACAAATTAGGTTTTTCCTGGATTCTTCAAACTTTCTCTCTTTTACTGTCTATTAATGACTGTAATAGCAAACAATCACCTTTAAGGTGGAGGATTGCAAATGTTCTTTTAAAATCTTAAACCCATCAGTTGTCTTTGAAAATACTGACTACAAAGCTTTAATAAATTACTATCTTTTTCTGATAAGATAGAACTATTTCATTAATTTTATTTCTTGTTTTATTAAATACAGTAGTGCAGCATTTTTACTTCCCCAAGTAAATAAGTATATCTTATAAGAGGAAATGTACTATTCAAGTACTTCTATGAAAAAGGCATAATAAAAGTATTTATTACTTTGCTTTATATCCTCCCACCTTTCCACAAACACGTTTCCTTGACCAGCAAAACCACGAGTGGTTGGTGTTGCTTTTTAATAGTGTTTAATAAGAGATTTTAATGTCAAAATTAATTAGATCCTGAGATCTTAATTTACAGGAACCGATAATGACAGTTTTCAATAGATTGCTATTTGTGCAGGATAATGCACTCATAGTATCTGTGATAAAAAGAGAGATGTAAACACTCTTACAGAAAAAAACCAGGACCACCAACAAACAGATTGTTTTTGCCAGGAACTGCCTTATGGGCACATTTTAAGATGACTTGGAAGATGACAGCAGTAAATTTTATTGTGATAATGGAATGCTATATTATTTCCTGTAAAGATAAAGTGCAGACATGGGTTGAAAGGGAGGAGGGGATGGAAGAGAGGAGATTTTTTTTTTAAATGTAAAGACCATGCCAAAGAAAATGCAAATCCCCAGTTTTGATGTCTATTTTGAGAATCTGAAACAAGGCTTTTAATCAATGTATTATACATCAAATTGATAATGTTAACTTGTGATTATTCAAATGTATGAAATATTTATAGAGAACTGTCCAAACTTTTACATTTCTCAGACTTCTTTTCTCTATTAATTATCATGCCTGGAAGCTTTTTAGTAAAAGCAGCAGCCATCAGCCTGACTGAACCTGACAAGCTAGCAAGGCCCAATTACACTGGCACTCTGTGGCACTTTGATGTACTGGAAACGAAAAGAGATAGGGGCAAATTGTATAGCACATTATGTTAATGACTTGATTTAATCCAGCCACTAAACTTTATGTAGCCTGTTAAAAAAGATGCTAACACTAATTACGCCACTTTGGAAAGGAAGGAAGGGGACAAGCATTTCATACCGACAAAGTGAAGCTCATAAATGTTGTAAATGAAATGAAACAAAATGAAGTAATCTATGATTAATTATACATCATAGACAAGAAGAAAAGAGAAAGAAGCAAGTGGTACAGCTAAGTACTGGAAAATCTGTTAGATACCCTTTATGATCAACATATCTAAGAAATAACCATGAACTGTCTAATTTGCAACATGCTAAAAAGAAACAGTATGATCTTAAATGGCTTAAACAGTTTGGCACACAGCTCAGATGTGTAGGATAATTAGCACAACGATCTCTAAAAATCACAGGTCTTATTTACAGTGTTTGATTACCAGCAGGATATTTATCTCAAAAGATAAAAGGCACTGATTTTTCATCTTTTAAAAAATACAAATTCAATCACAATTTTCACATGCTGTATTCTATAATTAACTCAATATTTCAAATATACCGATGCCTATTTTAAAAATTTAATTTGTATCAAACATGTCGTCCCAATGGTTCATAGATTTGGTTGTCTTATCTACCCTTCTTGAACATGCACTTTGTTACCAGAGGAACAGATAAGTGGAGAGAGTAGAAATCAATGAACCTGAAATGAGTCTACACTCAAAATCCTCTCAGAAGTCTTCTTAAATAATTTTGATTAAAAAATAAAATACAGGATGACTAGATGAACCTATTCTAGTGTGACTTATGGTGATGAGTAGCAGTCGTTTCAGTTCTCAAAATCACAGGTGAGACAACTGTTTAACATTTTACAAATAAAAAATGCAATTCCATCTTCAAAAGTACCTTTTGTATCTTTCTGCAGCGTGTGTAACTGATAGCAATTCTAAATCCCTCCTACACCTTAAAAAAGGAGCAATATTTCTCATACTAAGCGTTGGTTGCTAGTTACTTTGTAAGATGTCACCCAGCCTTGAAAGAAGGATAAAAAATAATTAAAAAAATGAAACTACCTTTGCAGAACACTAAAAAAGTTAAAACTGATAGCAGTAAACCTCTGGTCTTTTAAATGAAGGCTAATACAGACGAGAGAAGTATTACTGTTAGAAGTATAATGATCAATTTTAAGGGCTAGTTTTATATTTTTGAAGATTGTTCAGCCAACGTTAGATCTACAAGTTTGAAATATTCTTATTTTTCAAGAGAACTATACTATTAAAATACTGTTCAAAGTAACATTTCCAAATTTATATTATGCTATTTTGTATATGTGACTTTACGTTCATTAATTGCTGGTTTTAAGAACAAGTCGAGAAAGTAACATCACTGTACATGCCCACAAATAAAAATAGAAAAAGTACAAGTGCACCGAAGTGTTTGGATGCTGTACATGTACAAACCTTATCGAAAATGGATGTTCAGTTCTAAAACTGTTGGGAAATCAGGAACAAAAAGAAATCTGTATGGATGAACTAGAAAATATATGCACAGTTTGCATGTAATTAACAACCTCAAGCTTACACAATTGCCATTTCAATGACATTTGATCAAGTCAACATACTCGGGTGAAACATAGTTGGTAGCTAAGCATTGTAGAGTTACTACAGGCCTTGACAAGTGAAATTATCCCCCCCTCCCTCAGAAAGCACTGGAAGAAGCAGAAAAGCAACAGGTAGGACAGAACAAGAAGACGTAGTTCTTTAAGACATTCACATTACAATAGTTAATCTTTCATTAGGGAGATTTTGTGCAGGACAGAAATTTGAATTTGCATTGAAACCAGTTAGAAACGTCTACTTGTAAGCATGTATGACAATGTTGTCATCTTGAAGAGATGACAACAGATTTCCCCATTAAAAGAAAAATATTTGTAAGTCACATGCACAATATGGTCAGGTTAACTTTTCTTTTTCTTCTGTGAAAAGGTGTCTATCTGAGCTGGAAGCAGGAAAACATAAATTTGTTGAAAATGCCTTAGAATCTGACCTTAGATATAGCAAAGCTACTCTTAGAGAACATTAGGTTTAAAATGTTTTTCTTAGATTTACCAAATAATTGCCATAAATACTCTGACTCACTTGTTTAATATTCTTGGATACTGGAATTGAAACAATACAGTCATCACTGTCAGTTTCTACTGATTCAGCAGCATCACTTTCTTGTCTATCATCTTGAGCTGAAAAAAGAAAAATCAATGTAGTTAAAAACTCCTGTACTTGTAGTCCATCTGAGACTTGCTGAGAAACCAGACAGCAATATATTTCCTTTTCTAATAAAGTACAAGTGCCAGATAAATCTTCTCTTCCTTGCAGAAGATTAACACTGGTAAATCAATGACCTTTCAAGTCATCTATACTGTATTTTTCTCTGATTTCCTAGAAAAATAGTAATGTTTCCCAGATGAAAGTTGATGAGTGGGATGACGTAAGTCCTGTGATGAATTTCATTATGAACAACAGTTGGCTTTATGTAAGAATATGGTCTGAATTTGTTGATTTCTTCTGACTACATTTACCACCATGCACAGGTAAATAAGAATGTACATTCTTGGTTTTTTTAGTTCTGTTTGCAGGTGGAGTATTTTCTAAAGCATTCAAGTCTTTATTTCTCTGCAGCAAATTACTTACACACAACAGGGATTCAACATTACGTTTTTCCAACTTTTCTAACAAATTCTTATGCAGAAGCCTTGAACAACTGAACATAAAATTTTAGCACCCTACTTGTGCTTTTACTTTAAACTTGGTCTCACGGACTTGGTTTACTACAATGATAAACAGTTTAACTTCGGAGGTGGAACTGGATGACATGGCTTTTATAATCTTTAAATAAATCTGCCTCGAACAACTTTATGTCACAGATGTGACGAGACATACTACCCCTCTCACTGCCTGAACAGATTTCCGATATCAGCATTGGCTGTTATCTGCAGACAAAAGCAGCATATTAATTAAAATAGTCTTTAGAACAGCATAGTTCTAAGGGAGAATATGAAGACATTTAAAATAGAAGCCAAGTTCCCTTTAATATTTTATGAATCTAGGGCAGATACCAGATTTCTGCATTCAATTACAAGACAGTTTCCATTTGGGAAGAAAATAACACCACTATATCTACCACATAGCTTCAGCTAGAAGAATATAATTTCTGTCAGGAAGCTCCTCATAATGAGGCAGCTCCCACTGCTAGTAAGAATTGCTAAAGAAAATGGAAAGGGACTGATTTATTAAGAAAATACAGCTACATATTCATAAAAATGAATTCTACCTTCTGGTTCCAATTCTTCAGTTATTTTTTTCTCATCTCCAGAGGTAACTGAGCTTTGGCCAGCCAACTGCCCCTCTGACAGATGTGAGAGGTCTTCTTCTTCCTGTTGACTTTCTTCAGCCATCTCCTTCACCTTATCATCTGCTGGCCTTTCTTGTTCAACCTCATGTACCACATGCTATATAAAAACAGATAAACTCAGTCTCTATAACACTCCTCAAATAGTAAAATTTACTAAAGTTCAAAACTTGAAGAGTTATGGCTCACATTCATTATACATAGCCTTTAAACAATTATATTGCTTCTGTGGCGCAGGAACAATGAGAAGTTGTCAACTGCAGGAACAAATAATTGAAACAGTAGAAAGACAATTCTCCAAGCACGTATATTTGTGGGAACATAACTATTATAATCATTTGGTACCTGTCAACATACACACAGCCTGTTAGATTTCCAGATTCATTTCTATTTCAGCTGTTTCAGTTCTACAAGACCCAGTTTAAAAAAAAAAAAGAAAAAAAAGAAACCACCACCACCTTCCTCAGCTAGCAATTTTATCACTTAAATCATACTACATTTTCTGTTTCAAAAGCAAGCTAAAATAATATAGAAAAGAACTGGCTTTGCTACAAAATACAAACGTGTTATCTAAGGTAAAATACCTTTAGTGCATAACTTACTCTGAGGTAATCATACTCCCTCCTTTCTCTTTGAGTACAATTACATAGCATAATACCTCATCAGTGGATATACAGACATCTTCCACAGAAATTTGCTGGAGACCTTTGCATTATTTATTATCCAACAATCCTCCTCTAGGACTGAATTTTCCACAGAGACACTGACACCTCACTTTCCACCCTCAGAATCCATGAGATAACTTTCAACTGTCCACAGAACATCCAAAATCTGGACCTGAAGAGTAATTTCTATTCTGACACATTTGAAGCCATACAAACCAAGCAACGTCAACAGACACTGAAGAGCCTTATTCTGTAAATAAAGGTGATCCTTGAACTTTTTAGGTCGTAGAAAACTAAGTGTCTTATGCTTCTCCTTGGCACAGATGTTGTGTCATAATCACTGTGTTTTAGACAGTGTTTGGCCATTCTTTTTAATTCCTTCAATGACAGAGTTGCATTTTGTGGATAAAATTTTGAGAGCGAGAATACTTTTTGATTATGTACCACCTGATGTAGTGGAACGGAGACTTAACCTCTCAGTCAAAGCCACAGGTGAGCTTTAAAGTAGAAAAGCAAAAGGAAGACAAGAACCAGTGATTAAATATTGTGTGAACACTAGAAATTACAGTTTGCCAATCTGCCACAAATTACCTTCAAAACCAATTGGGCTATTACAAATTACAGCATTTAATACTTTTCTTCTCCTTGGAATGCTACATATTTAGCAATATTCCAAAGTTATTTCTTCTTCATTCTCCTCTCCCCTGGTATGGCTAATTTGGTAGTTTTGGTAATAATAAATAATAATAAATAAATAATGGTAATTTTTAGAGGGAAGACAAAGATAGACTTAATTCAAACATATAAGAAAATTGTTCTATAAAAATCACAAAACCTGAATAATCTCATACCTCTGAAACGCTTGGATCTCTTGAAGACTTCATCTTCTGTGCAAGTTCCGTGTTATTTTCAAGAACAGAGCCCTAAGTTATGGGTAAAATGAGGGGAAGCCTTTAATATATAGTTGACAAATAACAAAAGTAGATATAAATTTACTGGTTGAGAAGCATTTGGATAGAAAGTTACATCCTCTTTGCTTCCCTGCATGAGCATTACTGCTTCTATCCTCTGCTATAGCTTCTACCTATAAGGCTGGAAAAGTCTGACAAGTGACCATTCATCCCACCTTTTATTGAGTTTCCATTTCTCTAAACAACTATTTGATTTGGCATGCGTCACATTAATATCCAAGAACTAGATTCTCTGCTATTCAGAAAATGAACAGTAAAATGAAACAGCCTATTCCTGTTCAATTTTAATTTGCTGAGCTTCTAATTCTCTTGCATGGACACTCTCTTGCTGCTTCACTACAGCATTTTGACATCAGAGAAGCCCCAGCTATTTCATTACTCAGTTCTAACAGTACTTCTGTCTCTAAGCAGACTGTGAAGCTGGGATTTCTAAAACAGCTAGGGGAGTTGCCATCCAGTAATGAAGACTTCTGATGGAGACCAAGTAGCTGTCTCCCTTAGAAAATCCTAGTTCTGAAAAGTTGTTCAGTTTTGAGAAGTTGCTGTTTGGATGGCTATGTTATGTTGTGTGTGTGAGTATATGGGTAACATTTCAGTTTTCCATATCTAAGCTCTCAAAAGATTTTATTTCATCAACTTTCGACTTTAAAAAAAAGAAAAGTACATAAATGCAAGAGATTGACCTAATTCTTCTTTCCTGTCTATACCGCATGGCTCAAAATAAAGTCCTAGTCATAGCAAACTAAGCAATAGCAGAAGGACATGTGATTTGAAAACTATTGTTAACATTTCAAAAAATAAATCCAATCAAGGCATTTACAAATAGAAAAAAAATCACTACTAGTTTTTAATTAATTAATGCAACACAACATTATTAACTAATAATAATAATAATACTCAAAACCTTTTATAATTAGCTGTTAAAGAACCTACCTTAAGTTACTGGATTTAATTAAAAGAGTAAGTACAGCCTATTCTTAGTCTTAATCTGAAGGCAGGTTATTTAAGATCAAATGCAAGTTTACACCGTACAGCAGATATGTTTGAGTTATCTCCATGTAGACTCTCCTGGAGTCTGAGAAAGGGTGTACATGATAGTGCATCTCAAGTTCAGAAGTACATTTTTTTCACAGTGTGTGTAATGCCAGATGATAAACCTTGTTTAGGACTGAACTATTTCAAACTCTGTATCTCGTTAGCACAACATTCAGGATCTGTTTGGATGAAGGTGGTTTCTGTAGCTATTTACATGTCTGTGCAAGTGGTACACTGTGCAAGACACTTTATTTAATAACCCAGAGAGCTGAGAAACACTGTGTGGATACAGTTGATTGGTCCTGTTAGAATCTGCCCTGCTTGCAAACTGTGGAGGATAGCAAGCAATCCTGAGGGAGTCACACACATATCCCTGTATTGTATCTCCTAGCTATATGAAGTATTATGCTATCATTCACTGTCTGGGACTTCCCAGTCCTGTGTTGCTAAAATAACTGAGTGCTCTCTATTAGTTCTACAAATTGTCCACACCGAGACATCTTTCTTACTTAAATATATACAAGCAAAATACTTAAAGCTTACTGTCATCTGTATTGTACTAGCATCCAGAAAAGATACCTTCTCGACTTCTTTAACTGCATGCTGCCTTGGTTTGGGTGTTGGTTTCTGTAATAAAACAAATAAAGATTAAGATAATTTATTGCCATATTCTAACCATCTTATTTGGCAGTAAATTTTGAAGGACCCTAATTTTTCTCAAAGACAAATCTAGCTACACTAAATTCAATTCTAAACAGGCAAGATGATGCAGATGTTGTTTGAATAAGCAGCCCCCTGGAAATGGAGATACCTGTCAGAATTCAGCCACAAATGGGTATAAAACTCTATAGAACATTGATGGAATGCAATGTGAGCTGCAAATAAGAAATAACTGTGGGACTGAAGTCAGTGGTATCACATATGTGGCAGAATGATTTACTATCATAGTTTATGGAGTGCTTGATTCCTTTCCTCGTTTTGTAGGCTTACCATATCTTTGACACTTTTCCTCATCCCACTCCCTTTGGAGAATTTGAACACAGAAACAGAAAAGAGACTGGTAAGAGTTGCAAAATTAACAAAATGATCCAGAAATATTTCTGTCATGATGTTAAAATACAGAAGGCCAAAAATAAAGAAAAAATGGTTTATTACTTTTCGCGCTTTACTCTTTTGATGAAGGGAGAAATTATCCTACATTTCCACTGATTTTTATACAGAGAAAATCCTACCACTACTTTTAGTTTACGAGTGATTTTTAAGAAGATATCTGGTATCTTAGCACTATGCTCCAGGCACCAGAATAACAAAGAGTGTGGTGCAGATACACCTATGTACCCGTACATATGGCTTAGGTCTGGCTGCCTGAGAATTCTTTTGACTCAAAGCTACCCCAAACTAACTGAGCTCCGTCTGGGTTTCTAACAGACCACAGAAATAATAGCTGATTTCTTGAGTGTCATAAATTTCAACTGTAGCCCTGAAGACACACAAGCATGTGACTACACTTTATGTAGGACATCTACATTGGAAAGAGAATACGTACTAAATGTATAGGTTTGTTATTTCTCCTCCCTTTTCTCCCTACTCTTTTGCTAACCAGTTATCTACTTCTATAAAAGATTTTTAAAAAGCTTTGGACACAGGAAAGATTTCAGTTCCCAAAGTAAATCAAAGATGGTGGTTATATGAAGTATTTGTCCTATACATTATTTTGTGGTAAGGACAAATCCTGGTCATCAGGAAATAACTAAACAACCTGCTGTAATAGGTCTTTTATATCTCTTAACTTCTGTGAGTCTGTTAAATTACTTACTGTCACTGATGAAGTAAAAGGAGATAGGGATGTAGTCTGCATTTCTTCCTCTGCTAGTAATCTAGTTGCCATTGATTTCTCATTTTGAATGTAATTCACTAAGTTCACAGCCATTGTTGATCCACTTGGTGGTAGGTAGGCAAACTTCCATTTTAATTCAACTGTGATGGTACCACTAGCACATCTTTCAGGATCTGTTAGTTCAAAAGTACCTGAAAGCAAAATGCAAATCTTGTCTAAATTATCTTATTCCATACGTATATGAGAAAATGCAAAGCAAAACTGAATGGGATTCAGGAATTAGGTAACTTTATAGTCTTTATTTTAGAAGTCAAACAGTGTCAAAATACTATGTTTTGTAGATCCAAATACATCCAGTGCTACACCACGAACATTTAAAAATACAGGATTTAGAAGGGACTGGATTACTGCATTTGTTCCAGATGTCTTACAGGTTTCTTAGATAATCCAATACCAGATACCTAATTTTTACTGACACCTTTCAAAAGACCCAACTAAAACATTTCCATGTTTTACTAATACTTACTAAAAGAAGGACATAGATGTGCTGTAGCATGTCCAGAGAAGGCCAATGAAGCTAGTGAAGGGTCTGGAGAACAAGTGTTGAGGAGCGCTGAGGGAGCTGGGGTTGTTTAGGTTGGAGAAAAGGAGGCTGAGGGAAGACCTTATCACTCTCTACAACTGCCTGGAAGGAGGTTGCAGAGAGGTGGGTGTTGGTCTCTTCTTCCATGTAAGCAGTGACAGGACAAGAGGAAATGGCTTCAAGCTGCACCAGCGGAGGTTTAGATTGGATATAGGGAAAAATTCTCTACTGAAAGAGTGGTCAAGCACTGGAACAGGTTGCCCAGGGAGGTGGTGTAGTCACCACCCCTAGAGGTGTTCAAGAAGCGTGGATATGGCACACGTACTGAAGAACATGGTTTAGCGGGCACGGTCGTGTTTGGTTGACAGTTGGATTCAATGATCTTAGAGGTCTCTTCCAACCTTAAAGATTCTGTGATTCTGTAATACTTTGGTTAAAGAAAATAAAAGGGTTTCAAAAATCTGCAAGTTGCTAAATCTTTATCAAAGAAACACCTTAAATTCACTTACAATTTTTCTCCTATTATCCATTTACATGAGATAATCAGAGAACCATTATTTTTAAAATTTTAAATAATAATTAAGCAGCTTTTATATTATAAATGCCCTAGTAAATTTGTAACTGATATCAACTTGCAGGGAGCAGTTGATGCACTGAAGGCAGGGCTGCTATTCACACAATAGAAAAAATGGGCTGATGGAATCCTCATGAAGTTCAGCAAAAGCAAATGCAAAGTCCTGCATCAGCCCAGGAATAGCCCTGAGTAGCATTTACAGGCTGGGATTTGACTTGCCACAAGCAGCCTTGCAGAAAAAGAGCGGGTCCTGTTTGACAAAAACAATATAAGCCAGCCAATCTGTGTCATTGCAGCAAAGAATGCCAACTGCCCCCTGGTCTGTATTAGCAAGAAAGCAATCTAGCACGTCCAGGAAAGTTTCATGCTTTCTCCATTCAACACCTATGAGATGGCACCTGGAATACTGTGAAGACACTGACATTCTGGAACAGGTCCAGCCGTGGGCTACAGAGAGTATCAAGGCACGGCAGCACAGGACACAGAAGCAGCGAAAAAGCTGTTTGATAACCTTCAGAAGAGAAGGCTCAAAGGGGAAGTTATTGCCAACTTACTGAAGGGTTCAGAAAAGACAGAACCAGAGGTGGACAGCAGAAGGAAGACAGCCTACAGACAAGTTGGAACATGAGAAATCCCAGCTCTCTAAGGAATATGTTTTTGTTATGAGGGTGATGAAACATTGGAACAGGTTGACCAGACAGGTATTAGATCTCTGTCCTTTAAGATATTCAAAATTTAACATGGCACAGTCCTGAGCAACTTGCTCTAACTGGGTCAGGAGGCTGGACTAGATCATATCAGGTGCTCCAATCAACAATGATTCTAAGATTCCAAGTGTAGCTCTTGATCTGTTCTCTCCCCCCAAAGAGGGCTGATTGGTCATGTCAATTTTCTAATTTACATTAAATTCACATTAGCCAAAACTAGCAAATGAAACTAATGAAGAACAAAAAATGAAGCCGTGCAGTGAAAGAAACTATGTTATAAATTAGCGTATCAGTCCTGGAAAACAGAAGAAAAGTACCAACATCAGAAGAAGAGGAGGTGGGAGAAAATATGCATATGCCAGGAAACATTTTTTATCATTAGAACATAAAAATAGGACCAGTAAAAGAAGATATCAAATATTTCCAGGTTACTTTTGAACCAGAGAGAAACACTTGATGTGTTTTTTTCAAGAGTTATTTCAAGACACCTGTTTTTGTTTCACAGATATCTTGCACGTATGAAAGCAGTAAATTCTGAAAGTCAGCTTTCAGCCACCCCTTCCCACCTGATGTTAAGATTAACAGGGGCCTTCTACCTAATAACGAGAGATACTCATAATATAGCAGTGTGTGAAATCTAACTGGCCAGTTTGGCAGGCTTCTCAAGGAGAAAAAAAGTGGTAAAAGACAGAGGCAAAGAGATTACTAAAACCCTAACAAAAAGGGAAACATTAATAATGTCAGCACTAGAGTGACACATCATTCCAATTATAATTATTTATCAAAACATAATTATTCCCTACCTGAGCCAGTAGAGAGAACAAAAAAGGATTTAAAAGACTTCTTTGGACATGCTGTAGCCCATCAATGTCCTTCTTGTAGTGAGGGGCCCAAAACGGAACACAGGATTTGAGATGCAGCCTCACCAGTGCTGAGTACAGGGGGACAATCACTTCCCTGCTCCTGCTGGCCACACTATTTCTGATGCAGGCCAGGATGCTGTTGGCCTTCTTAGTCACCTGGGCACACAGCTGGCTCATGTTCAGCTGGCTGTCACTAACACCTCCAGGTGCTTTTCCATGAGGTAGCTTTCCAACAACTCTTCCCCAGGCCTGCAGCATTGCATGGGGTTGTTGTGATCCAAGTGCAGGACCCAGCACTTGGTCTTTCTGAATCTCACACAACTGGCCTCAGACAGCGCTGGCCTGTCCAAATGCCACTGAAGAGCCTATCTTTAGTTTGTTTTTTAAAGAGATACACAACAGGAAGTGAAGATTTTAAGTTTAAAGCGGTCTTACCTGAGATAGATCCGTCATGTGCTAAACAAATAAGAGGCACATTGGCTTTCCCTATTCCTACATAAGTACCTTCTTCCGTTTCAGCATCGTCAAATACATAAAAGGTTAAGGATTCTGATTTTAAGTACTGGTCTAAGTCTGCATTCATTGGCACCTGGAAACACATATGGTCATCTATTTGTGGGTTGTTGCTGCTAGGAATGATGGCAGTATCGTGGTCTTCAAAATCAAAGAACTTGTAGATAACATAAGAATTTGGCTGTAGATGTTTCCTCCAAGACTGTAGATTGTTACAACATTTTACTGTAATGTGGAGTTCATTTAAATTGCCATCTGTTGACGTGCTGACTTGGGCAGTTCCAAGTATCTCCTGCTTTAAATGAAAAAGAAGTTAAATTAAAAACATTAGAATTCTTACGTTGGTGAACTCTAAGAACTACATAAATAGAACAAATCACTGATTATTTCAATAGCGCTCCAACTACTGTTTAATTTTATAGGTCAAAATATTAATTGTTCTATAAATTCAACAATATCTCTCTTGGCTTGTTGGTATAAGGAAATAAAAGGCTAATCCTTTAAGGTCTATGATTGTTTGCTTTATTCTTCTAAAAGTTTGTGATCTACTGATCACAGTTTTAAGAATTATTCATATCCAGTGCACTTTGAAATTAAGGATTCTGATCTTGACAGCTATTATGTGTCAAGAAGTTTTTGTAACTGTAGCCCCTTTTCTATATGGACTTTTCAATAATTAACATTGCACTGCAGATTCCTCTCTTTTTTTTTTTCCTCCATAACCTTTACCTACATAAACAATTTACAAAATTTAGAAATTAGCATGTGAAGAGTAACAATATATGTCTGAAGTAAATTAAAAACTTAATGATATGACAAATTTTTTTGAATGCATCGGGGTAACTATGATATAGTAGCAATCACAGAAACACGGCGGACTGAGTCACACAGCTGGAGTGCTGCCATAGACGGGTATAAGAAGGGATAGGCAAGGAAGGAAAGGCAGTG
>NW_010205078.1:50113-69000 GCF_000695765.1 Mesitornis unicolor | reverse complement strand
CAGGCGGGGGGTAGACGCAGGTTCCCCTGCGGGGCCGCTCCGCTGCACGGAAAGGTCAGCTGCTGAGGTCCGGGCGGGACTGCACAGCTACTACGATCGGGTCGGGCTTGCTCTGGTTTCAAACCACCTCAGGTCTCGAAATACCGGGTTTGTTGTAAACAGACTTATTTAAAATGAAGATTATTTCCGTAAAAAACCAAACAACTCAACCTTCCACTGAGGGGAGGCACCAAAACCCCACTTCATGCACTTGGCCACACGCCAACAACTCCACAATGTCTCTCCTTTAGTACTGTTACTGTCTGGAATACAAATCGGTTTTGACCTAAGCAAACGCTAATTACCCTGTCAGCTGGAATTTGTGTGAAAATTAGTTCAGTTCTACCACTCTTCTCAGAAGCAGCACTGTATAGAAAGTAATAAATGAAATAATTAATGAGATTTTTTTTTTTGTCTCAAGTATAATGCAATGAGAAGTGGAAAAAGGCTCAGGCAGGATGAAACATGAAATGGGTTAAGTATGCAGCAGTGCAAATATAAAACAACAGTAAGTCTCTCCCTTCATCAGCAAATAGTCATGTAATTGCTCTGTAAAAAGCAAATACATAAGTCTGCTGAATGTGACTGTCTGTGAATTCCATAACGTAATGTATTCTGTTAATGTAAATGTATTCTGTATTGTCCACTAGTGGGATCTAAACAAGGAACTTAATACAGATGTCACCAAAAGCGGAATTAAAAAAATTAATGGCAAAAAACCTTAATTACTATTACCCTGGGTACTTTTAAATTTGTAAGTAAAAAAATACTGCATCCATAATAGGCCACAATATACTCATAGTTCCGTTGCCCCTGTATGCCTATGTATGCCATTTCTTACCCGTGTTGCATCTCCGTCCTGCTTTATCATATCCATTCCAGGCAGCTGGTTTGGAAAAAGATTGCCTCCCCTCATAGCAGGATCATTAACCTATTGGTAATAAGATATTAGGAAGAATTAATTTAAAAATACGTTGGGAAGAGAGCTAGGAATTAAAAAGCAGCATAAACCACTATGCTATTTGCATATACCAAAATCCACTTCTGAGATGATGTCAGGGAAGTGACTACATAGCTAAGCACCCTTCTTGTGTGGCATGTGTTTGACTCATATTATTCTGCTTCATAGTCAGTAACAAAGATTTCAGTCCTGATACTATGACCCCTGTGTGTACTGTACAAAACAGGCCCCATAAATTAGGTCAGTATTACTTGAAGAAGACATGCTTGCTATGAAAGTCCTGAAAACAGAAACATGTAACTACTTTCCTAACATCAAGAACACACAATTTTTGTTTGCAAACCACCACACCATTTTTTCAAAGCCTGATGAGATAACACATAGGCTGAATTACAATGACTACTGACTTAGTTTTAATGACACTTATTTTTCTGCTTGTAAGCAATGGGAGAAAGACAGCATTAAATGGGAAAATGTGCAGGAGCATGCTTTCCTAAAGGGATGCTCTCAACAATTTTCTGAACACAGCCATGGGAAAGTATTGAGGCTGTGTGTTACTGCACAACCAGAGGGTCTGTCATGCTTAGTTATGTGAAAAGAGTGGCTTGCCAATTTTACAGCATTGCTTTCTTAATGAAAGGATTGATCTCACTGTGCAGGAACTGGTATAAAATACAAAACACAGCCCTTCAGCAAAGTTCTGAATTGTTAGAAAATCCAGCTTTCCTCAGAAGTTTTACAGCAAAAGAAACCTCTCCTAGGGAATCTTTGTTGACTTGGTTCTCTCTGTTACCTCCCTCAGACGAGATGGGTGTGATAACAAGAAGATATGCCCCTCCAGATTTTGCTGGAAGGAAAAAGATGTTTTTCTGTGTCACCTGCCCTTTAGGAGACTCATCTTGCCAAGAAGAGGAGATGCTGCCACTGCAGCTACAGCAGCCTACTGCAGCAAGAGGGGAAGACTGTCTTGAATTTACCACACCAAAGTCTTCTCGTTTCTGGTCCGCCTGACTAGTCACTGACTTTTGCAAAATGTTGCAGAGCTAAAATGCAATCACATGCAACCACCTGAAGAGGTAGTTTCAAGTGCTGCCAGAGACATGACTGCAGTTCATTAGGAAAGGTCAAAAACTTAAAATATAAAATTTACATCATAAAAGAAGAGAACCACACTATTTAGTTCAGAAGGAAAGAAAGTAGACAGCTCTGCAGCTTTATCTACGTGCATTTACCTAAGCAACAGAATTCAGGTTTGGAAAGTGTTATCTGCTATTGATCAACATCCATCAGAATGCACAGGCACAAATGCTTTTTCTGTTTGTTCAGTGGACAAAGGAAGGGAAAAATAAAATGCAGAAATAAAAAACTTAATACTGAATGAACAGCAGTTTTGGAACAAAAAGATGAGTGCATGATTTGCACCACAGCAGTTAAGACAGGTGGGGAAAGGGAAGATGGTTCCAGGCTGCACGCCACAAAAGCGGCAAAGGCACCAGAGAAATTCCTATCACAGAATCTCTTTGCCAATGATGATGCAAAAATCCTGACTGGCACAGTAAGAGAGACAAAAAGAAATCTACTGTTTTGTCTGTAAACACCCCATAGTCACGCATTAACTTTTCTGACTGCAGTAACAATTCAATCAGAAGAGTATGGAGGACAAAGAAGTGGAAGAGTTTATATCATTTTCTGAAGACAGGTCAAGTGGTGTTATCAGATATGAAACAGAACAACAGAAGTTGTTTTATAATTCCTTTGCAATTAAGCACATTAATACAGCTTCCTGCTAGAATTACATACAAAATGTCTAATAAGAAAAGTTTCCTACCATTCCAGAGCTCCTTTCACCCAATATGCTGAACAAAATAAAAATACAGATTCAAGATAACTCTTTGTAGATGCCATGGTAATTTTGGCCTGGGGCGTACTGCCCTGTGCAGATTAATAAATTATTGCTCCAAGTGAACATTTAGATAGTGTTTTATTTCATACACTGAAAAGTCTCCTGTCCTGCGTAGATTTCAAACTACAAATAACACAGATCCATGATGCAAAATAAGCAACAGGGAAAAACATGGCAGCAGTCCACTGTGCAAACCAGAAGATGAAGACAAGAAGATGGTAAGTTGTGTGAATGGTGCAACCTCGGGAAGGGTTTAGACTTTCTCGATGCCTGAGGAAGCTGTTTTGGACAGAAGGAACCATGCAGACCTGGCAGGCAGCACTTCAGTAATCCTGGTATCAGCCTCGTAGAAGATACACTAGGTAAGAGCAGCCTAGACAGCTTTAGTGTAATTATAAGGGAGAAGATTATAACGAGACAAGGTTTGAACCTTGTCTGTAGGGCTACAAAGATGATCAAGGGAGTGGAGCATCTCCCTTATGAGGAGCGGCTGAGGGAGCTGGGTCTCTTTAGTTTGCCGAAGAGGAGACTGAGGGGAGACCTCATTCATGTTTATAAATATTTAAAGGGTGAGTGTCACGAGGATGGAGCCAGGCTCTTCTCAGTGACAAACAATGATAGGACAAGGGGTAATGGGCACAAGCTGGAACACAGGAGGTTCCACTTAAATTTGAGAAGAAACTTCTTCTCAGTGAGGGTGACAGAGCACTGGAACAGGCTGCCCAGAGAGGCTGTGGAGTCTCCTTCTCTGGAGACATTCAAACCCCGCCTGGACGCCTTCCTGTGCAACCTCATCTAGGTGTTCCTGCTCCGGCAGGGGGATTGGACTAGATGATCTTTTGAGGTCCCTTCCAATCCCTAATGTTCTGTGATTCTGTGAACCCTTTTATGTACAAGGTCTGTACATAAAAAAATCTCTAAGCATCATAAATAGCAAGTCTGTTTTGGGCATAATCTTCATCTTTTTTTCTTGGTGATGCTGGGAGCCTAGGTAGTAAACAAGCTGGAGATAGAGTAGTATGAGCAGATAACCACCAAACTCTTTCTGAGCTCTAGTATGTTGTCTGAGCGATACAGTATAGTGCCACAGAGAGAGACAGGAGACAGAGCCAAACAAACCTGTTTGGTACCGAAGGTAACATACATGCTTCTCACCAGGTAAATAAGCCCAGGCACAGGTTTTTACTAAGAGATAATATGTATTACTTCCAAAACCATCCAGTAACATGGGAAGTGTTACCTTTTTTTTTTCCAAAAGCTGGAACACATTTGTAGCGTAACCACTGTTACTCACTGTGGTTAAACAGATGAGCATATGAAGTTAAAATTATGTATTATGGAACAAAAATGGCAACAAATAAGTAAGTAAAAACATAGGTGACAAAATTAAAAAAAAAACCAACACAAAAGAATGAATGAAATGACAAGAGTCAGCAGAATTACAGAAAATGCAGTCATTTTGAAAACCACCAGTTACAAGAAAAAGTTCAGCACAGCCTAAGTCAACTGCTAAATAAAGATGTCAAATTGTAAAACACTATGTCCTAAAAACAGACCAAAAAAATTTCAGTTCTGGTATTTAAATACATATTTCTATTTAAACCCATCTCTCAGAAAAGAAAATGTGAAGCAGCACAGCAAACACTCCTGAGGACTAGAAAGTCCTGTCTTGTGGCCCAGAAATGGCTCCTCAGCTGTCAGCTGGTCACCTCTGACCCAGATGAAACATAAAACATTTGCTTGCAGAGTGTGCAGATGACACGATGCTGGGGGGGTAAATCATGAAGAAAACTGGTTACTCTTACAGAATGAGCCACTGCATTTGGGTTAAACAGACTCAATCTAAGAAATGCAATTTAACGTAGACAAAAGGAAGGCAATATGTCTGGGAGGAAAGAATGCAAGTTTTATCTCTGTATAACGTGCTAAGGAGGATTTGGGGATCAACATAAGAGTTTCAGTATGCAATTTTGTCACCAACAGAGCCACACCACCATAGCTGGAAAAAGAATTACAAGTAGGACTTGATTCTGCATAGCTTTGGTGCAGTCACTGCTAAACCACCATCTCCAGTTACTCTGTTCATACTTCTAGGAGGAGGTTACATCAACAGAGTTTAAAGTAGATCCACAAAAGAGGCTCGTGGGCTGAAAAACCAATGTTGAGATGGATGAAGAACCTCAGCCTATTCAGCTTACTGGAAGCTGGATACCTGCTATCCTGAAACCAGATCCAGTAGTCTAACAGGAAGGAAAAGCAGTGCGACAGCTGTGCCAGTGGAAACAACAGTCTGCATGGAAGTCTTTGAAATAAACCCAGATCTCTTTCTAGAATGCATGTTTCTTTGTTTAGCTTCCTGGGCAAAATTATGTAGAATGGGCATACCGAGAAATCAGACTGGGCTGTCACCTTCAAATACCTACTCTTTTTTGTTGTTGTTGTCTTACTCATGTTTCACTACACTAAATGTGTGCAATAGTATGCACTTGGGAACTAATAATAATAAAAAGTCTGCTATAATTGGGCTTAGCAACTGGGAATATCAGAGAAGGTGACAGATTTGGGAGTATCAAAATCACTTCAGGACACCAGTATGTGGCAGCTGTAAAGGACAAATGTGATCTGGGGCTATATCTGTCAGACTATTCCAAGAGAAATGGGGAAGAACCAGTGTTACACACATGCCGCTGGTGTTTAGGAAATACTGAATCAAACTGGAACAGGTGCAGAAGAGGAAAGGGAATTTAAAGCCTACAAGAAGAGAATGAAACACTGTGGCTTGTTTAACTTACAAGAAAAACCCTAAGGAAACCAAAACAAAACAATCCAACAACCTCAAAGCATAAAAAAAACAATGTTCATAAAATGGCTCTTTCTAAAATACAAGGAGCTCTTTAAACTAAAGGACAATATCGGAAAAATTAACAATAAAAAATACTGTTATTAAATTTAGGCTGGAAAAGGGACATACATTAACAGGGCAATAATATAACCAATTTTAAACTGGAACATTTTTGTCTCAGGAAAAAAAGGTTTACAGTATTGTCCACCATAGAGACACTGCCTGAAGACACAAGAGAAAGAGAAGACACTTTTCTGCCAATATTTCTAAGAAAAGTCCATCATTTCAATTCTGTGTGTTGAACAAATGGGAGTTCAGCTCTGAAGCAAACATATGAACCTGTTAATTAAGAAGACTTGTTTGTCAAATACTTATTAATGTACTGTGTGAGTTTAACTGGAAGTCAACAAACAGAAATGTTGTTTTCCTTATTTCAGATATCGTAAGTAGCTGTCTCAAAAAATCAAGTGTGTAAATGTCTTCTCAGCAGAAAAAAAACACAGGTTTGCTTACCTATTGATTCAACAATCTCTTTTATATGCATCACATTACAAAACCTGTGGATTTTATGCTCATGAAGGTGCCAAATTGATAGTTCTTAAAGTTGAATGCCTATTGTCTGGTACTAGAAACATGGTGGCAGTAGAATAATCTTCCACACACTCCCCATGCCACTCTTACCTCTAAGAAACAGCTGCCCGCCATTCAGTCCTAACCTACCCTGCTGAGAAAATGAGCAAGGACACTGGTGACCTGCAACTGTGCTATGGAAACTTACCTACTGGGAACAGGAGCTAGGTCAGCACACGCTTTCCACGGAAGTCCAGGAGCAACTACATGATGTGCTAGCTACAGTGGTGCTAGGTCACAAGGGGAAATTTAGATGCAAAGGGTGCTCTGTACCTCACCAGTCACCTTGGTTATGAGTGCAGAGCTAAAAACACAGCCTTTTCAACATTATCATTTCTCAAGAAAACTAGTAAAAGAAACGTAACGGCTTACAGCAGTCAGAGCTCAATGCAGTGGACCTGAAAAACTACTGAAAGTCAAAGAAAAGCCTCTAGCTGTCATCTCAAGTCCTTAAATTCTCACCTGCTCAGGACCCATGGAGGACAACCCTGATGTAGGCACAGAGGTCGCTGAGGTCATGCTGATCTGCCCTGTCATCTGGTTCATGTTGTTCATACCACTTGTGTTGGTTGCCATGGATACACTGATGTTCATGTTATTATTGTACATGCTGGTGCTTGCTTGCTGCCCAAAATGTGGTGGGGACTGTTGTGAAAACATGCTACAGCAAGGAATGGAAAAAGCAATGTGTCAGATTTAGAATGCTGAAGCTACTAAGAAACTACTCTCTTTTTAATATATCTTATGCTAGAATTTGTACACACTCTCGTTTATGCCAACTGCAAAGGAAAGTCTAGTTTTCAGCTACATTAATGTCTAAGGAATAGATTTTCAAAATTTAAGGCCCAATGTCTGTGCACAAAAATGCATGCCTTTGCGTGTGAAATTATGGCAGAGTACAAATCTGTTATGCATGTGCAATAACAGCCAATTAGCTGTCTAAATGGATTTTGTAAATATTTTAAATATGTTTGGGAAAGTAATTTTTTTGAGGGAATGGAAACCCCTTTTTTTCCTCTCTCTAGTGATAGCACAGCATGGGACTGTTGAGTTGATATTGGATCTGGTCTAATAAGCTTTCTTTTTGCAAAAGAGGCTATATGCACATAGGAATACCAGATTTGCACATACAATTATAGCAAGTGGGCTCACAAATATAGACATGCAATTGTGCAGAAATTCATTTAGCAAATCTTAGCATCACGTTTTGAAAATGTGGCACTGTAAGAAACAACATAAAGTCTAAGACAATTACCCTCTCTGCTCCTCTAAGGCCATTTCAGAACAACTTAAGGAGAAGTAACTGTGGAAGATTTTATTCAGTCAGGTGCTTTCTGTATGGTAACTTCCTTCCCGTTATGTCAGAAGTCATATGAGAGAATTTTTTCTATTTCCTAAAATGCACTTTACTGTTTACGTATCAGTCTTTTCTACTCTGAGCACATTCCAACAGCCAATGAGGGACTTATTACCAACAATGTGTCTGTCAGAAGATCTGCATTAGACGGTGGAAGGGCTGCTGTGTGTTGCATGGCACGCAGTAACCACCTTTGTATCAATAAAGCTGCTCCCACAGCTGAGGAAACCTATCAGAGTTAACACTCAACCTTGCACTCGGGTGCTCTACTGGGCTATTGCTGCGCACTGTGACTTTATGGAGTGCAACAGCATTCTGGGCATAGGACCAACCTCGGAAAATCCCACCATTCTCTTCCTTCCAATTCCATGTCTTTTCAGGCCACCGAACCCCATTTTTAAGTTGTTATCTGGATGGCTGAAACAGCACACTACAGATCATTATGAATACTCAGTGGCTTGTGTAAACACATTTTGACAAGTCTCTGCTGTAGAGCTGCAGTTTAGTAAGCCAGCCATCAGTCTTACCAAGCTGCTCCTGCTGCCATTTCAGCAGAAGCCACAACAGCAGTAGCTATGCCTCCTGTAGATGCTTCAGGAAGACAGCAAGGAAGAGGCATGGAGAAGAACAAGGATGAGAGATAAATCAGTTGCTTTAAGGGGAACTTTACTTGGACTGGCCCTGTCACAGAAATACTGTTTTACTGGGTTTATTAAATCTTTGTCAACCTATGGGAAAATGATTTGGTGTTGCTGGGCTGGGATAGTAAAAGCAGCCTGAGAACTTCAGGATGACAAAAGCACTAGGCTAGAGACAACTGTGTGCATCCTAGTGTCAAGTGGTACAGGCTATACACCAACCTAATGGCTCCTCCTGTCTTCCACTGAAAAACACAGATCATTGCCTTCTGCAAGCTCATTGCTGCCTACTGATAGGGTTCACCATCCAACCCATTTAAAGTGGACAGACTGATTATTAGGGCTATACCCACTGGGGCATGGGCCTCAACTGGAAAGGTGACTGCATGCATGAGACACGCTGCAATGCTCTTGGAGAATGACACATAATATGCTGATTCTCAGTATGTGCAAGCACTAATGGACTGGACCTGGTTGCACTCCAGCATTTAAAGTGGGAGGTGATATTCAGTAGTTCCAGAGCAGTAGGGAATGCATAGGCTCCAGCTCAGCTGATCCAGCCACGTGGAAAGCAGTGTGGGAGCACAACATGAAAATCATACGAAGAAGAAATGCATCCACACAAATGTTAAGGGTTGGGGCTGACTGTGCAGCAGGGGTGCTTCTTAAGGACACCCAGTGTTTTATCAGTGGTCACAGACAAAGCAACACATTGTGTGGATGCAGGTCTTTTAGCTATGCACTCACTTTGCCTCATATGAAGGCAGAATTTAAACCAACTTAGTCAAGCCAAATTGAAAATAAAGTATCTTTTAGGACAGTTAACAACAAACAAGTGAACAAATACATATTAAAAACCCCTAAACAAGTGTATATCATAAATCAATCATTATTCTCTGAGTTAATTTTGGTTTTGTTCTGGATTTACCTGTTTCCACCCATACTCCCTTGTGCCCACCCATTCATCTCCGTAGAGGACTGATAGGCAGGATTAGCCTGAGACTGCTGAATCATGGGGCTTTGAGTATGAGCCAGTCTTGGGGACATCAGTGGACTCTGAGGAGTGGTGGCTCCTGTGAAGCCTGGATCAGGCTGCTGACTAATACCTGAGGAAGAAAATGAGAAATTTAGTCACTGTACATTCAAAGTTAAAACAAGCCAAGAGCTCATACCTGCAGACCTGGCTTTACACAGTCCTACTTGTATCATCTGGAACCTATAACCTCACATCTTAATGTGGGATCTAGATTAAAAGCAAGACATCATCAACTAATACTGTATGCATAACCTTAAAAAAAATTTTGCCTAAGTATGTTGATAGCCTGTGTGTCCTAATCACACAAGTGGTCTCTCCCTCCTACAGGCCAAAAGAAAAAAATTGGCAAGTGACTTCTATTTTTTTCTTCTCCAGAACCCGCATTTAAAACAACAAATACAATGCATTGCTTCTGTCTACAAATCCATTTCGGTGAAAGTTATGCATGACCTGTTTACTCCATAGCACTACCTTTTAACATATAGGCTATAATTGTCATTTTTTTCTAAAGTTCCTAGAACCTTGGTATCTCTATTTCTGTGTCCCTGCAAAAACGGCAGTGACATTTTACACAAGCATTAAATGATTTTGCAAAATTAAAAAAAAAAATTAGATGCAAAGAAAACCAAATTTAAGTGGTAAAATGCTAATTGTGTGCAGAATTTTTGTTTTAAACCGGGTCACTTTGGTCTTGTTTAAGTATATCACAAACAGCATACTCAACAGAAACAAGCCACTGGATGCTGGGGTAAGAATCAGGTGGTATGAAATCTATTCCTATATTCACTGACTGCATGACTTAGCTTCTCTATATCTTTGTCTACATCAAAAAATGAACATAATGTCGCTGCATTTTCATAAAGCAATTACAAATATGTGGAGGCATCATTCAGAAACTGGTGTAAAGGATAACAGATCAGTAAGAGCAGATAGCAAATTTAGAATTGGATGAACATAACTTGTTATATCAGCAGAACTTGCACATAATATATTATTGACTACAACTGTAATGTAACTTATACAATACTTATAAAGAAGCTGTAAAACAATAACTGTATGGAGGTAACTGCCCCATGCAGCCCCAGAAGAATGTGGTATCCAGCTTTGTAAAACATACTAAAAAATATATTATCATATTATACACAGGTTTAAGGATAGGGAGGGGAATGCCTTATCTGAAACTAATTTATATTATTTAAATTCAACAGTTAGTTGTTAATTTTACATTATAACGTACACATGAAGAATTACCTTTCTTGGGGAAGAATCTGTCTGACATTTAAGCAATATCTCATTATCAAAATAATAAAAAAAAGCTATGTATAGCTTTGCTTCTGGTCACTTTATGCTGTTCACTAACATCAATGCACATCTTTTTCTTCATTCATATTTTTATCGTATACAATGGGTTTGTTTAGTTTGGTCAAAATTCAGAGTCCATCGAGCCAACATATACACATGTGTGTATGTGTACACACACACTTTTATCTGTATATAACAAACACACACACAGCATTTCTGCTATTGCTCAAAAAAAGAGCAGTGCTCGGAGAACACGTGGTACTAGAGCTAGGAGAGAGGAAGGCACTATGTTGCATCTAAAGACTCCCAAAGGGTCCAAACCTCCACATTTCCCATCATTCCCAGGGAACTAGGCAAGTGGCTGTGTGAGGGGTGCTTGGACCCAGCACTGGGGAGGGTACAGGGGAGTAAGGCCTGACGAAATGCACCGCGAGTGTAGAACCAGTACCGTAGTTTGGAGGAAATGGAAACTGCTGTGCATTCGCCTGTGGGAGCCGTGGGTTGCTCATAGTGGCTGGTATGCCACCGGCGGCCACCATGCTGGGGGTCATGCTCAAGCCCTGCCCTCGCATCATCAGCGTCCGCGCTTGCGCCGGTGGCTGCTCCTGCCGCTGCCGCAGGTGCTGGCTCAGGATCTCCCGCTGCCGCTGCGCCAGCATCTGCGCGTTGATAGGGCCCTGCAAGGGAAAACCACCGCCGCCTCTCAATAACCCCTTCTCAGGCAGCCTGACCACTGGAGGCATCTATGCAAGAGCAATCTGGAAGATTCCAGCTTTTTCCTCCCACCCCCTACTTAACAATAATATTAAACAGCAGAAAATAATCCTATTAATACCTCTGCTGTGAACGACTTCCAGCAGTGCAAGAGTAACTGAAATAATACCAGTGTTTAATGTTGCAGTGATTTGTAATTGCAAATAGAGTAGCTCATTAAAAAAATACATCTTTAGGAAGTGAGAAGCTTGGTTAAAAATGCAGTTTTTTAATACTGCTAATAAATAACCATCCACCCCATGTAAATGTGGAAAGGATCCTCAAAAATAAAACAGTAAAATACTTATAATACGGATTGCACTATCTGCATTAAAAATTTAGAATTTATTGTATGAATTTATCACATAGCATTACTACTGTATTTAACCAGGGACAGGGGGAGAAGAAAAAAAAGGTTGGGTTTTGGGGTTTTTGTTTGTTTGTTTTCTGCTTTTTAAAAAGAACTATTTCTCTCACCTGCGTTGGCACTCCAGGTCTCAAAGACAAATTCATATTGGAGACATTGCTGATCTGATTTATCAGTGGCTGCCGATTCTAAGGAAAAAAATAAATTAAAAAATTCAAAAACCCAGAAGTTTTTAGAAGGAAAACAAGAAAAGGGAAATTTTATATACAGAGGTACATACATCCACTTCCTGATCAGTTGATTTGAGGACCTAGCTCTACATGTTCGAGCAGGGACCAGTTTTTCTGCTCAGGTCATATTACCATTCACAGAATCCTGTTTCTTAAGGAGATAATACACCATGTAAATAACAACACAGGCACTGAGCCATTTACCAAACATCCTGCCTTTACAGTCCCTACTCTTTTTGAGTCTGGGATACGACTGCTGAGGTTTACTCAGAATTAGACCCTATCCTGATGTTTCAAGGCAAAAATAATCTCTCCTCCTCCACTAGGAAAGCATTAATATATTATTTATAGTACTATGTACCTATTTATTTAAAAATGAAACAAGAAACAACAACTTAAAATGATCCTCAAGTGCAGACCAAGGCCAAGGGCAACAAATGGATGTAGGTAACAGGCAGCAACAAAAGCATTTTGATTGCTGGAAAAGTCAAGATATAACAAACAGAAAAAGACTTTATAACAATTTTGCACAGCATTATAGAAAGAATAACGGAAAGATGCAAAAAAAAAAAAAGATTAAAAAAAGAATGTTCTAAGTACTGTCTTGGCAAAACTCATTATGGCTAGTGTTTTTACTTCAAAAGTGGGATTAGACTATAATAAAACAGGGTACACAATTAAGACCCGGTCCATTTGGAGCAAGCTGGCAGTCTGTATGTGCCATGTGAAACCAGGCCGGGAAGGGGATGTACCTGCTGTGCCTGGAGCCGGTGCTGCAGCTGGAGCCGCAGCTGGTTGGGCTGGTTCTGCACGATGCCTGTGGGCCGCAGGCCGGGCCGGGGCTGCATCCGCAGGGCTGCATAGCCTGGGCGCTGCCCCATGGGGTGGAAGCTGGGGTCCTGCATGGGTGCGTAGCTCCCCTGCGCCATCTGGGCCTGTGCCGTGTACTGCTGGGAGAACACTGGAGCCTTCTGCTCCATCAGGATGCTCGACTCCTGGCTGGGGAAGGCCTCCGGGTCGACAGCTTGGCTCTGTGGAAATATGTGGACAACAGGAGCAGTTGGCGGGATGTGGCTTTTCACAGGACTACACGAACGAATACAGCCATTCACTGCTAGGCTGGGAATGTTTTTAAATGCAAAATTACATAAAGTCTCTTTACTTAAATGTAAAACTTCAACATAAATAGAATTTTATTTCAGAGCGTCAAAACATATTCACGGAGACAAATTCCTCCTCTCTTTTCTTTTCTTTTTAAAACAAAGACCTGCAATCTCTGTCATGTTTTTAACACAGCCATTGTATCATTCTGCTAATGAATAAAAACCTGAAATGACAAATGCTATATGAAAATCTGTAAATTAAGTGATGCCAGAACATTTTTTGCCATTGAATCAGAGATAAATTCAAAGACCTTTCAAATGAATAAGGAAAGCAGATTTTTATCAGTATCTTTAAACAAAATAATGACTTCAAATAAAGATGCCTGAAACAACTACAGAAGATAATGTGAACAAAGTACCTAATTCCTTCAGGACACTTTTGCAAAAACTGATTATCCATTAGCATAAAAAAACTAACAGGATTCTAAAATTCATTCTAGATACTCCTCTAATATTTGCGCTAGCCAGAATAATTTTATAGCTTATTCCACACTGACCTTGGAAATCAAGTTAATATAAATTTCAGTTCCTCATGAAAGGAAGACTTTAAGCTCCTATAAAATGTTTGATGGATATTTTAAAAGCATGTAAGATATTTTCCAGTTAGCTTGAAATAAAACATTACGCATATTTTCTTGGTGGTGGTATTCAAAATTCTATATCATACTGCATGACAGTTTCACATTGCAAAGTTCACCAATACATTATATCTCCAGCTTAATATCTCACTGAGTTCTGTGTTGTACCAAATAGGCTTGGAGATAGTTTTCTCATGTCCAAAGCAGGATCTCATTGGTCCCATTTCACATCTAAAATGCAGAGCTAGTTCAGAAGTTATTCTCAGGATGCTAGGGAGTGCTGGGAAATTAAACAGGTATTCTAGGTTTGTCTGTGAATATTAAATCATTATAGAGACACGTACAGCTGTTTTGGAAATACAATTTTGATGCCAGAAACATCAAGTGCTAACTTTACCCCCTCCCTGCAATTATTTTTTTCCTACCACACTCTTTTGTGTCATGTAAAATCAAAATGGACAAAAGCTAACTAGAAGCTAATAAAAAATAATTGTGGGGAAAAAAATGGATGAAAAAAGAATAGAATAAATTCATGCTGCAAAATTTAGGAAGCATGTTTGTAATTTTTTAAGAAAAGTACAGTTTTAAGTGCTTGAAATCAGCTACTTCAGCTAAAACTCATCCCTTAACACGTATTATCTAAGGGAAAAACCATGGGTGAAATTATGTGTTTGCTCATCCAAAAGCTTGTTGCTCCACCAAACCAAGGTCCTGATCGAGCAGGATTCCACCTAGGTCTTCATATTCTTTTTATCTTCTCTCCTATACCTTGTTGCTGGCTGTCATCTTACCATACAGGTGTTCCTCTGGCCACCAGATACGCAGAAGCCCGTTAAATTTTTGGTTTAGGTCTGGTTAGTTGCATAAAGCAAAGTGGCTCAGCACAAGGTCAGAAGAAGAAGAGCTAGGTGAGGGTAGCAGGGAAGAGGAAGGAAGACTAAACCTGGGGCTGAAGGAAGGTTTTCAGGTGACACGGAGCCGTGTGATGGACTCCCACCGAAACATGTAACTCCATCCTAGCTTACAGTGTTCTATTAATCCCCTTCTTCAACACACATTTTACCTTCACCTTGGCAACACATTCTTTAAATGCAATACCTAAAACATGCCATGCAATGCCCACTATACCTGGCTAACTAGTTCTGGTATTCCTAGAGCCCTGTCAATTTCTTCTAAGCCATCAAAATTCCTTAACGCCATGTAAAGCTGATCCAGGAGAGCACCCTCATCACTTGGTGACTCTGATGAAGGATGATTACACAAGAGATCATCTGGTGAGCTGCCAAATGGTTGCCTGTGAAAACATGAGCACAGCGTTGGTAAACAGCTGCTGAAAAACAAGGAATAATATCAGAGGATTAGTAGTCAAATTGAACTAACAAGTGGAGACAGAAATTACTTTAATCGCTGCCAATTTTGTTTAGAAAACCATTCTGAATGCAAGTTACGCTACCCAAAGAAACAACGAAATAGTGTGATTAATGCTTGCCAAAGCCCTATAAGCATGGTGTATTGACAAGAAAGCACCCCAAAGGTATGCTTGACTGCTGATTTCGTATTACAAGGTCAACAGAGGAACAGAGAAGTCAGTAGAGGATACAGTCACTGAACACAGAAGGTTAAATAATATCTTTTCACAGCTAACTTTAACTTTGAATTTTAGACACTAGATGAAGTATGCTGTCACGAGCAGAAGAACTCATTTCCATAGACAGACACTCTTCTTAACTGGTTTTCTTTTAGACTCAGCAAGCCACAGAGGTCACAGAGGGGTCCGAGGACTGTCTGAGCTCAAACAAACCAAAGATTGGAACAGCTGGCCAGAAGCATGAACGAACAGGGAGAAAAGGACGTTCCTCTCTCTGTTTGCAGCAAAACACTGCATCAGCTCAAACCATCTTATGGAACTGCACACTTGGGTACCAGTTTATGCACTTGGTTATGTGCCTCCAAAGGGTGTCAGCAAGAATTTGGATACTGTCAGGCAGAGTGTGCTGGCTCTATAAATCCTGCTTGCCTCACCCCTCAATTTGTATGCAAAGCACACTCACAGTTACAAAGGCAGAATAAAGGTTTATTCCAATCCCAAACTTACTGAGAAACAAACTAAATGTGAAATAATGCCTTATCTGCAGCCACATGACACATTTTTTCTCTGTCTTGCAGTTCACACACCAGCCCTACCTTGTGCATAATACTACAAGACTACAATAGAAAATATAAAGAGCAAAGCGAGGACAGCTACTATATGCGCATCATGGCAGAATCTCATCCCAGATAATTACTCAGAGACAACAAAAGCTGTCACACATGGAGGGAGGAAACAGCACTATATATGAACCCTTTTTACATGTCTGTTTGGAAAAACAAAGAAACATGTTTGTGTATTTAGTTTTCATAATGAGATATATGGTTGCCATGGAAGTCTAATCTCTATGTCAAAGCCAAGGAGAAGGAAAGAGCTGCATCGTCAGGCTACACACCTAAGAACCAGAGGATGGCAAGCACGAAAACTAACAAAAACAAATTCTTTTTAACTAGATCCTGGACTGTGAAAAATAAAAATAAGGATACATGTGATATACCTTTAAAATATAGCAAAATATTAATCAATCTCATATATACAAAAGTTTCTATAATGTTCACAGATGAAATTATAAATCAGTAGAAGGGGAGAACAAAAGAAATATTTTTAATCAAATTGCCTGTAAACTTTAAAGATGACTTATAAGAAGGGATCTATGATCTGGAAAAATAAGCAATGGTGCTACCCAAAAAAACTTCCCTCAGATTGTAAATGGGCATACAATAGATACAGTAAGAAAAAATTTAAAACATTTGTCAAATTCTGTATGTTAAACAATGACAATTACTTCGTTCCCCCCCCATTTCTTTCATATATCACAATGATAACTTTTAATTTTTCTCTAAAAGAACTATTTTTACCCAGCATTTAACTTTTATCAAATTTAATACTCATGATGATAACCATATTAAAAAATCGAAATACCAGAGATAAATAAAATAAGAAATGGCAGCACCAAACAATTCATCATCTCTATTTGGGGGTAAATGATCAAAATACGATTACTTTCAGATGCAATGCAGTGGGAATTTTTTTCCACTATCTTCAGCTACACTGAAATTACAAGAAATGCAAATATAGCAAAACAGAAGAATTAGCTGCCTGGCTTGCTGATCAAACATGACCCTGCATTTTATTTTACAGTGTCATGTTTTAGCACCAGGAAACATCTTGAAAAGCATGAAAAAATTAGAGAAGTAACAGTGAAAATGCCACACTTTAATTTACAGATACTTTAAGACACCCATTCATAATGAAAATTAAAAGAATGTAGTCAGGAAATCAATCTTTCTTCAAACACACTTTTTTCCAGCTGCTTTCTTTTAATTTTCATTTCAGCACTCTTCCCATTTACTACTGAAAAATATCCCAACTCATGCAATTCAAAATATTTCAACATTTCTCCTTTATCTGTCCATTTTGTATCACTTATACAGTCCATATATATACGGTTTCTCTAATTTAAGCAGCAAACTTTTTGGAGAAGACATGCCTTTTTTTAAAAGAAGTTTAAAGTGCTGTTCATAGTTATGGCATTATTTAAAAGTCTTCATAATTACAGAAGTTAATATATTACATATGAATTGATAACTTGTGATAAAACTGTGGTTCTGGAAACCCAAAAAGGAGCTGACTTCAGGGAAAAGACAGCCTCTGTTTCACTTCATCTTTCCTTCCTCACCTTTTACAGAATTAAGTCAATTAAAAACCCCAAACAAAACAGAAATTAATGATGACCTGCAGTACTTAAAATGCTGCCTCGTTGCAGGAAGCAGCAGCTATGTTATAGCTACTAAGGCTCTGGTATTTTTCCACATTCAGTATTAAGTGTAACTGTTAACAATAAAATTAGCAAAACCAGGCAAAATCATGCCTGTACTAATGTTCGAGTGGTGAAAATGGCGGAATTACCCATGCAGCATTCAGTGGGATGCAGAATTTCCAATTCTTCCAACACATTAAATGGGAGAGAGAGCTTTTATAAGTAGTACTGGAACAGCTCTACATTGCATGAGTATAAAATACCAGAAGTATTAAATTGATAAACATTTTGTCAGTATTTCATGTAAGGCTTTGTTTCATGAGGCATAGAAAATACGGGCCCGTAAAATCTCTCCATGTTTTGGTGCGACACAAAGACACACCTGTTCTGATTACCAAAAGTTGCTTGATCTATAGGCAAGATGCTGTCTGGCCATGGTGCAGTCTGATTTGGAGGCGCCTGCTGTTGGCTATACTGAGGTCCTCCTATGTTCATCTCCAATTCGGATGGCCCTAATCAAGAAAAAACAACTACGTAACTTTTGTGAAAAGAATCTACTTTCATGTTAATTCCTTCCATTGAACGATCTAAGTTACAGTAAAAGCAAACAAAAGATATTAAGACTTCATTAACATTAAATTTATTAAAAGCATAATGATTTTTTTGTTAAAAACTGCTTTTAAAATTTGAGAAAATAACATGAGAACTTGAAAGTGGTTCAAAACCACAAAACAGCAGATACAACACCACAAATGCAAAACATTAGTAAGGTAAGCATAAAAAAAAGACAGCACATAGAGTCAATATAATAATGCACTTACTTTAAAAGTGACCAAGGACAATGACAATATTTCAAACATTTCCTTTTAAAACCCCTCACAGTCTTTAATAAACAAGAGCAACTTCATATCCTCTTTCTTCGGCCACCCCACTGTGGAACTACAGAGTAGCAGTTCATACCAATATACGCAATAAAAGTTAGCATTTTACACACCTTCTCTCCCACTTCCACAGGCAACTTTCACTGTGAAACATGGTTCTCATAAAATCTATAACTGAAGCGAGTCTTTTCTTATTGTTTTTTGTTTGTTTGTTTTCTGCTTCATCTTTGACAGTCCAGTGTATGCCAAAAAGCCCAAGTCCACGCACCAAGACTTACCCATATTCATGACCTGAGATGGAAGCATCTGTCTTGGGCCGGGCTGGTTGCTGGGTCTCAAGGGGATGCTGGCCGTGGGGT
>NW_010205078.1:34238-50082 GCF_000695765.1 Mesitornis unicolor | reverse complement strand
CTTTCCTGCTTGCACTGGCCTGTTCATGGCACTCGCTGTGGGCGCACAGGTCACTCTCACAGCAGGAGCCTGGCTTCCCCAATCTCCAGATGTCATGGTAGGCCGAGGGGCATTGCCACCGATCATACCTGCACAAAAGCCAACCAGACTCAGGTGCCAGCACATGATTCAGAACAGCGTTAGCATGACAACTGCCTGATGAGCTACATTTTTAGCGACAAAAATGCCGTGGATTCTCTCAAAAGCACATTGTACCACAACCACCCATCTAGATATGCAAAGCTAGAGAATCATGCTTAGTCAAGGAACTGGTGATGATTATACATTTTACATGAGGAAGATCCTTTTTATCATTTCCCAAACGCTGTTCAGAGTAAGTGTTCCCACATGTAGCCTGCAACAGGTGCCGAGGGTGCGTGGATAGCCCTAACTTCCTTCCTCAGGAAATGAATCACGTTTGCTGATGTGTGTGTCAGTGCTTTACTTTCCAAGTGCTAAGTGAGAATGAAGACTTGAGTAACAACATGTTATTGCTACACCCGCTTACAAATTAGAAGGATTAAATTTAAATTCGCATTCTGCAAACATCTTTTGGCAAGACCTTGCATTCAGAACCTAAAGCCTTCTTAGCTTCTAGGCTCATCCAGATAATTTCAAACCAATAGACGGTGCAGGGAAATTACTCACAGGAACTTTCCAAGAGATGCTGAAGTTCATTACTGTTATTTTAGGGGAAGTCCTCCTACATGTACTGTAAACAACTGATATGGTTTATTTACACTTGGAATATATAGAGTACTACACTCCGACAGAAGAAAAAAAAACCCCAACCAAGCCCCAACACAAAAAAAATCCCAAACCCAAAGATATGCATTTGTAGTATGTACACATTTCAATTTTATACAGTCAAGAGAGCAGATAAATCACTGATTTCAGATTGGACTACTGGTCTCTCCAGTTGCATTTTGCAACATCCTTAAGTGAGTACCAAAAGTCACACAAATAATTATTACTCCTCAGTTCAATTTTTTGGTGATATATTACAAAAGAAAAAAACCCTCTGAAGAGGGCCATTGTTTCAGCTGCTGTAAAAAATTTGCTCCAGTGTTACATCCTCAGGTTTGTTCTACTGGTGTACATATTCTCTCAGTTGAAATATGTGGTGTGCTAGAACAAATGGCAGGAACACAGATAATGCTCTCTAACTTGTATACATAAGATGAATAACATCCTCTAATATGTATACAGAACATGAAAGTAAGAGGACACTTGAAAGTCTACAAGTTGACCTCTAAACTGCTTAAATAGGATATCTCAGTGTCTGGCAGCATGTCTTTTTTAATACCAATGCAAACTAAATATAAAATTTTGACAGTGGATATACCCAGCTGAAAGGACTTACAAGATCCATTTATTACTCAGAGTTCTCGGTGACTGTTGCACACTTGAACACTCTCAGACCATGTACCAGTTGAAATAAGTCCATCAGCCAGTTCTTCTTGTGAAACCCCCTAAGGTATCTTTGTACTATATTAGGGTAACACGAAGAAATCATAATTCATGACAAAAGGTAATACTACTGTAACACCTGATGGTTCCCAAAAAGTTTGTGTTTCAGAAGATGATGAAAACATCAGCATTTCTGTAATTTAAAATGACAACTAAGGCTAATAAATAGAGGATAGTTGAGGGCAAAACCGAGGTCCGTAGTGATTTGCATCAAAAGGGTAATAGTACTGCCCATAATTTTGTTTTGAAAGAACTACCTCTACAGAGAAGCAGCTCATCTATTTGCTTTTTTGAGGCAGAAAGATTGGTTGTTTACCTATCTAAGCCTCTGCTGAAGCTGGAACATGGATGTGAACAGACACTAACTGTGAATACAATGTGTTCATCTAGAAGTTTTCAGGTACATTAAAAGAGCAGGAATAAAAATATGCAGAAACAGAAGTTCAAAATAAATTTGGTGAAACATGACTTTTCCCAGACTATTTGGAAAGTACTTGTAATAACCTGTACTTGTAATAGCCCCAACATTCAGTTACACATGCTATAGTCTGTTACTTAGGTACCTGTAAAAAACACAGAAAGTTCCCTTACCTGTGCTACTGTTGCCTAAAGCTCCTTGACCTCCTATCATCCCTTCGTTCCTGCCCATCAGTCCCGGCTGAGGTATCACTGAGTAGGGGCTGCTCGTCCGTATGGATGGGAAAGTCCCTGCACCTGTTGGGTTCTGCAGGGTGATGTCAAGTGGCAAATTCTGGTTTGGCAATAACCTGCCCAGTTGCCCTGCCCGTGGGTTATTAAAAGCTAGACAGGAGGAGCAAAGGAAAAAGCAAAGTTACAAGAATGGAAACTTTACTTGTTTAAAAAAACCCCAAATGAACCCAAACACACTTTTAAGCTCTTGGGCTGAGCTATTTAATGCTGCATAATTCACCTACTCCATATCTGTCTGAGAAACATCCCTTCTTGACATTTTTATGTAAATTTCAAAATGGAACATTCTGACACTAAAACAGGTATGACATATTTAAAACTTTACATTATGCAATTTAACTAACAGAAGATCCACTGCAGCAAAATGTACCACTATGTGATGTGCATGATACTCCCAATTAATCCTATACCTAGTAGGACTGTATGGGATGCAGATGTCATCCTGAGGCAGATTGTTAGGAATTATCTGTTTTGAAAGTTTTCCAGCATAAGCTGTGCCCCTGAAGAATTTACCAAAATTAAGGACAGATTGCATCCATATAGGATCCTGTAGCCCCATTTCTACATCTCCTACATGTTTTTCCCCACATTTTTGGACATTAATACACACTTTCATGATTCAGTGACAACAAATAAGCAGTCCAGAATTAGAGCTGTGACACCATTACATTCTGGTAAACAGAACCATGCCTGATTGTTACTGTCACCTTTATGTAACTATTTGCTTCAGTTGAGGTGTTTTGTGCTCTTAAAATCAGCCTCCTCAAAGAAAACTGCAGACTGTCTCAGAAAAGACTGCTTCAGACCTTGACGGGCAAGCATCTGGTTCAGCTGTATGGGCAATGTTCCAGTGCCTGAAAGCATCCCTTATGTGCACAACTTGTTCTCAAACATGAATCAAATGCTGACCTTGTGCCTATGATTCCATTTCCAATTATACCAACAAAATACATACAAATAAATTAACAATTTTTTGTGAAATTATTATTTGCGGTACTTCCTGATAGCTTCCTCTAGGAGAGTTTCTGGTACAACGGCATCTTTAAAGAGACTTCTGCATTTTTATATTCATATTAAAAAAGAAGTTTAAAAAGTCTTTCTTATTTTAGATCGAAGTAGTGATGCTTTTTGAGAACTTAAAAGAGATTTATTAAGCTTGCTGAAAAGTACAGAAACATGACAAAGGTCTTTGGCTTTTCTTCTGATTTTGTAAAACCAGACTATAGAAACTCGCTGTATTTATTTATTTTTTAATGTAAGTTCTCTGCTAGAGAAGGTGAATTTGCTTATATGTGTGTATAGGAAATACATCACATCCACCTAATTCCTAACCATGAGATCAAAATTTTGTCTTGGCTGTCTGTTCAAAGCAAACAAGACTTACTTAGGAGACAAAAATGACCTTCCCAAGCTTAGGGGCATCATAAAGTCTAAGGATTGAACTAAACCCAAACTTCAGTGACAGTTTCAGAACAGTTTGCCCCAAAAGTTTGAAATATCACACAGATGAATACATTATTATATGGGTGTCTTTGCCAGCATCCACTGACCGTGGAAACACAGCACAAAATAACAGCACAGTTGATGAGATGTGATGGTGCTGAGAACACATACTCTGCTCTTGGTCAGGATAGGACTGAAGGAGGCTCTCTGTGCCCAACACAACAAACTCTAGTAATATGGAAAACCTAGCAGCTTTTTTAAAAAAAATAAAAATCAACAGATAAAAATATTTTAATTATTTTCATGTAAAATGTGTACAATGAAAGCTGGTTATTTCTTCAGAACAAAAAAAAATTAAAATCCCAAACCCCTTTTGAAATTGTATATGATTTGACACTCATTCTATACTGCTTTTCTGTGAGCATATGAGGGCCACTCACTATTTCTGTGCCTCTGTTTTCTGTATGCTCTTTTGCTGAAAACAAGGCAGCAGTTTCCTTGGGGAATTGCGCACAGACACAAGACTGAGCTGGGAGGAAAAGTTTTAGGGTTTTAAGTCACAGGGGAAACAGGATGCTGCTTTTACAGAACTGCTGCAAACCACCAAGACACTCTCATTTACAATCACACTGTTACTGTATGGCTGGTAGCTTTGAAAGCAGATTTAAAGCCAGGTTAACTCTGGAAAGCCAAAAGGCTATGGTGGAAGGAACCAGCAGACCTTGAGAATATGATAAAGATTTCAGATGCACAGAGATTTTCTTCTGACTTACGTTCTGCTGTTGTTAGTACTCCCATGCTTACAGATGAGTACATTAAACTCAAGCATCTTTCTCTGTGCAATATTGATAACAAATGATAATTTAAGGACCTGTAGTGGTTTTAATATTAATTCAAACATTAATATTTATTATTAATAGTAATATTAATATATATTTAAACATTTCTAAGTAATAATTTGAGTTCATTTGAAACTGGCATGGTGTTATTTTAGTATCATCAGAATGGCTGAAAATATTATCTCAGTCCTATGTTTTATAAAAAAACCAGTGTATATTTAAAGGAAGTAAACAGATGTTGCCATCCTAGCCAAGAGCAGAAAAAAAAATGAAGCGGTGACTTTTTATGCTATTTTCTTCAACATTCATAGCTGGTAAGACTACTGTCTTGCTTGCTTCCCATTATTCTATGGTGGCGGACCAACATTTCAATGGTGATTTGTAAGTTAATTAATAAAGTTAAGGAACACTGTCAGCTGGAAGTGACTCAATTAAAAGCCACAAATTCAAATTAAATTTGGGCATTCCTCTTAATCACATGTCTTTCTATTAATCTTGTGGTTTTAGAAGACTCTCCTTCACGCTTAGAAAAGTCTCTCTCATTCCTTCTATTGAAAAAGCTGCTGGAAAGGAGCAGTCTGTATCAAAACAAAATGCAGGCAGCATCACCTATAACCACAGATAGGGATGTTTTATTTATGTTGAGGGCACCCCTTAAAACTCCTCGGAGGGCACAGAATTCCAGGGCACTGAGTCAGACACAACCTCTATGTGTCTTTGGAAATGGGATGACCGCAGATGGCGCTATGTCATCACGCAGGACCAGACCAGGACAAGGAGCTGCCCGGCTCCTGCCCGGTTCCTCCCTTGCTGACCCAGGGGCACCATGACCGCCGCTTTGGGGGGGTTCGCGAGCTTTGCCTACACACGGGTGGACTCACTGCTCTGTGAAATCCTCATTGCTGGTTTCTGGGTGGCCACAGCCGCGCCGGGGCTGCTGTCACTGGTGAGCTGCATGAGGTCATTGATGATGGCTTGCTTGTCGACCGAGCCCGCTGGCGCGCCTGGGCGGCTATCTGGGAAAAGCTGCGGTAACTGGCTGTTCTGCAGGTCATCCAGAATCTCCTCCAAGTTATCCAATTCACTGCCTGGCTGCAATAAAAAAAAAACACCACACAAACCCACAGTACACGTCGCTGCTCGCCTGCTGTCAGCATCCTGCTTGCACAGAGCCAGGCAGCCCACACTGGCTTCGGATGATTCCTGCAAGGAGCCTGGTGTGGAGGGAGCTCACAAAGTTATCGAAGAGGGACTGTGTGGGCTTCCCAAGGCTCCTCTGCTTTGCATTTGGGGAGCCCCATGTGGTACTGAGACCCCTTCAAAACCGTGGTATTGGGACATACAAATCCACACAATCTATACCTCAGGGAAAGGGGAGATTCTCCCTGTTCACTCTATGACCGATGCAGACAGCGGGGATAATTTGGCAGGGGAAGAGATCCAACAGTGAAGAAGATGGGGGTTTATGTAGGTATAACCAATATTTCTTTCAGCACAGCCACATTTCTAGCCTCTTTATGACTTGATTAAAAGCATATGATGGAAAACTTGCTTCATGGCTAAAACAATTCCCCATATGCATTTTCTTTGTTACATTCAAAACCTTAACACTGAATAACGATATATAAGTTAACTGGCAAGAACTATACATTTCAATGAAGTTCTAGAAATTGAAATCTGTCAACCAGTTACTAGATTTAGGAGTTTATTTTGCTCCCAACTTCCCAAATCAGTGAAAATAACTCCTCCACAGTAAGGAAAAAAAGAAGAGATATCTATTTACACTCAACTGAGTAGAAAATTATCATAAAATAAAGATAGGAAAAAAATCATATACTAGCATAAATATTGACATGCACGTTTTTCTTAAAAAAACATTTATTTTCACCAGTGAGTTTTTGGTGTTTTTTTTGTCAGCTTCTTTATCTATAAACCTTCAGAATTAAAATATTTTTCTGACTCAACTCTGCCAATTTTTACAAGTATACTCTGCAATCCTAAACTTTCAAATAGGGTAAAACTCTTCTGGGTAATCATTACCAACAGGCAGTCCAGTCTGAGTTACCACCACGTTGCACAGGAAACACTTCATGGCAGTATTTATAACAAAAAACCTACTCAAAATCAGCATTTTCATTAGGAAACGTGCAACAACGGAAGAGAGGCAGAGAGTGAGCAGCCAGCCGTGCAGGATGGGGAACTGAGAAACACCACCGCAAAGATGCACACAACTGAAAATACAATTCTTCCTGTTCTTTTTCATCCTGCCATCACATCGCAAACTTGTTACTTACTGAGAGCTAGCTTACACTGCAGATCACAGGGTAACAGAGAAATACCTGAGGCGGCTTTAAACCACCTACGGAGGTTCTCACAGCCCAGCCAGGAAGCAGTGCACCTTGGTCAGTACTGAACTCCTGCTGCCACAGCTAATGGTAGCTAAGATGCCTCAAGGTTACATTTCCACATCCCTTTTTTGAATGGTTGGCTGCAGATAAGTACGGTATTATTCTTTACTCCTTCCGCATCACCTCCTAGTCTTACAGAGCAGAATATATGGTACAAAAGAGGAAGGAGTTTACCCCATTAAGAGGCAGCATATGGGCGATCTGGAGGCTGGTGTTACTGGCAAAATGGTAGGAAATCACCAGAATCAGAGGACTGGAAGAAATTTAAAGCCTCAAGGCAAAATCAGTGTATGCCATTCCCTACAGAAGTTCATACAGTCGCTTGTTAAAGACATTCAGTGACAGAAAATCCAAAGCTTCCCCAGGGAATTGCTTTCAGCACTCTGCCAGCCTTACTATTCGAGCGTTCTTCACCAGCGTCAAAATAAAATCTCCCTCACTGAAATTTAGGCCCTTCCTTCCTGTTGTATGTTGAATCTGGAGAACAAATTGTGTTCCCCTTTCTTTTTCTAATGTTTTCTGTATTTGAAAACATGTGCCTTTTTGGGTTTTAAGCTAAAGTTAACAGGCAATCTCCATTTATTGAATTTTCATCAGCATAAAACTTGTTTTCTAGACCTCTCATTACTCTTGTTGCTTCTGTGGACTGTCTTCAGTTGGTCCATACTTGGTCCAGAACAGGACGTAAGATGAAGCCTTTCAACTGATGAGTAAAGCAGAAAATTTACCCTACACATAGTGCACACTGATGGCATATTCCAGAAAACCCTGTGGTTTTTTTTTAAAATCACATTAAATTACTGACTCTCACTCATCCTGTACTCACTCTGATCCCTGCACGCAGCTCTGAAAAAGTCCTATCTAGCCAGTTGTCCCCTCCTTTTAAAAACAAATAAATCTGTGACATTATACTAGACTAATTATAATAAACAGCATTTGTTCATCTTGAATGTTCTCCTAAGATGTTTCCTTCGTATCTCCTGGTTGCTGCTGAATTTGAATTCTGTCCTCCAGCATATTTTGCAGATGTTCAAGTACCACATGCGGCTTTTCCAAGCATACACTCTATTCTCTCACTGTGTCGTTTAGGTAAACTAAACCAACGAGCAGCTCCAGATGCTGCACAGACTCCTGCAGCACCTCCATTTTGACAGTGAATCCTAACCTGCTTCTCATATGCCAAAAAACCCACTACCATCTGGCAGAAGGAAAGCAGGTTGTCCCACCATTAACTGCCCTCAACAAATCCTCCTGCCGACTTGCTGCTTTCCAGGCACTTAGAAGCAGTTGGATGGACACGGCACACCAACAGAAAAGGCAGAGCCAGGAGGAATCAACTGTGATTAGAGGCAGCCTAAATCATTGTGGGGATGGGTGATAAGCAGATCCAAAGAGGTGCTCTGAGAGACAGGCGTGAGCGGTGTTTGTAGGAGCCGCATTTTGAGCACTGGGAGATCTGGTACAAGACGACTGCAAGAGCCAGTAGAGGAGACTGATGTAGGGTATCATGAATTATAGAAGGATGATTCAATACTCTTTGGGGGAATTAAGACTTATGGCCTTCATTAAGCATATCTGAGACTACAGTGAAGGGAAGTTTTATATGTCGCAGGGGGTTTTTGTTTGGTTTTGCGTGGGACTTTGTCTTTTTTTCTTCCTTATTTATTTTTTTTCCCCAACATTCTGGCTACTGCAATTCCTTGTTTAAACATCAGATGTAAAACAAACTCAAACCAATCCAAAACCAAACCCATAACAAAGCCAGAGAACAACATATTGATCCAAACGTGTCAGAAAACTGCACTCCCCAAGATGCTTTTAATTCCTTTCAGGGAGGCCAAATACAACAGATGTATTATAACAACACAAATGCATAACCTTCCTTTTTTTCTTTTTTTCTAACAGAATCAATAGCAAACATTTAATCTTTACTTTCTTATGAGATGACGGTTTTCAACTGCTGCAAAAGTTCCAAGATAGATTTAGAGTTAACACCAAGCCATTATGTTAGCCTAAGTCTTTCCAGACCCACCCTCAAATGGCACCATATGCACAGAAACTAGAGTTGAAATATTTACTTGGTTAGTTTCATGGTATTTTTCTTTTATTTATATTCTATTTATTTTGTTAATGGTCTAAATTGAACTTTATGTAAATAGAAGGCACACCCTAACCTCCCTGTAAAACAATTATTTGTCATGAATTTAAAAAAAAAAGAGCCTGATAAGAGCTAAGCATCGCAAGAAAGTTCTTGTGCACATATTTTCACTATCTTTAAGCCATACAATTACAACAGTCTCTGTAGAACTGGGACACTAAGTGACGGAAAACATAATACAAATTGTGCTTAGCAATAGTTTTGCATTTGAAAAAGTATCAAATTTCAAAGTACTTATCCCCATCATGTAGAGAAATGTAGATTCAAGTGTTAATTGCCTACTGAAAGGCAGTTACACCTCAACATAGAGTTTGGTTTACAAAAGTTGCTACGTCAAAATCTAGCTTCCTTGGATTGTAAAGGACTGGATAAGATCCTAAACTCTCTGGAGATCTCTTTTCCACCCTGGGCAATGCACTGAGAGTCTGTATTCCAAAGGTCCTACATGCATACTTTTCCTTTACGACCACGTATGACCAAGGCATCTGGGACTTTTTCCTTACAACAGGATGTCATTTGTTGGGGACACAACTTGAAACTCTACCTGCCTTGTATAAACCCCAGGTTAGGTCATTAGCTACCTCTGTGGGATGGGCAAACCATTTGACCATAAAATGTAAACAAAACCATATCCCTACTCCAAACTGGCCAGAAATTAAAGGACTATAAAAAGAAGGAAAAAGTAAATCAGAAGTGGAATCAATATAGTCTTTTTCTCTGTGGTAACTTCATTACACATACAGTTGGCTAGAAATACCGAGATACTATCAGGCTAATCAACTACTAACTTCTGCAAACAGAACTCTAGTTGAAAGACATTCAGAAAATGGAATCCCAATCCTAAGGTTTTGATAGAATTAAAAGAAGAAACCAATGTCTTTCATGAACTTAATGGATTCTGGACATCGAGAAATACGTTTTTGGAAGATGGCAGGACATGTGTAAAGAAAATATTTTGCTATCAGGAAGATACTGGTTTCTACATAAAGCAAGTAGAGCAGAGTTGACGAAGTGTGTGAGGAACACCAGAACAGTTTCTGAGTTTTAGGACAGAAAGATACATGCTTAAGATGATTTCTGAAACAGTAGAACTGTGGCACTGCAAAGTCCCTATCAGACAAACACACTGTCTATAATGTCTGCTGGCTAATGGAAGAGGAGACTACATTTATGGAGATAAGGCTTTTACTCTGCACTATGCCAAGTGCTTCCTCAGAGAGGAAGTCTCTTCAAATTTCTACATCATAGTTTCTTCATCTGCAATATGAATATAATAATCCACACCCAATTTTACAGAAAAGTTTTGCAGTGTAAATCAATACAGCTAAACAAATTGTTTCTTTAGCAAGGCAATACCTGACACAGTGAGGGCATGATGTTTCTCTGACATAGCCCCACACTTCCACTCTCCTTCCCCCAAGCTCTTAGCCCATCCTTGTCAGATCTGACCATCTGCTGACCACTACATGGCCTGCTCCTGACCAGCAGCACTGTGCGCTGGCTGCAGCCAGAAGCACAACGAGGGATTTTTTAAGGGACAGCACAAGCAGTGGTGCACAGGGAATGAAGGTGCAGGAGAAAGTCCCACCATGCAGTAGCTGGTGGGCTGGCACGGAGAGTGGGGGAAGGCAGGCCTACAGCTGAGGCACACCCTATAAAACAGATACGTAGCAAATCAGCACTCGAGTTTCCATCACCTTCCATTTTTAACAGCAGAGCACCATATGAGCACTCGTGGTTGACGGCAATGGTCCTACTGCTGGTGCCATAGGAAGAGCTCTGCTAGGCCTCCCCAGCAGGTCTCCATTTCATCCTTCCCCCCACAGCTGCCTTCACTGGAATAGCAATCAGCCTAACAGAGCTTGATAACCATCATCCCACCAAGGAAGGGAAAAAGGTACAGCGGTGCTGGAAATATTCTCTGCCATTTGAGAAAGGCTTCCTGTCAGTTGCTGCTCTCTGCAGAAGTATATGTTTAAACACACTACCTAGAAGACTGCTATTTTTGGCACAGTGGTGCACTTCAAAGCATTTCCTGCTCAGAAAGTCACACCAAAAGTAAAAGGAGAAAACATAATGGCTCTGCTGCCTCCCAGCACCCTGATCCCCTCTTTGCAGAGGCTGCTCCGCTGTCGCTCCGCAGCAGTTTCCAGAGAAACTGCACACTCCAGTGACTAATTACTTAAAAATACAACGTTCCTCAGGGAGGAGAAGTTTTAAATAAACCTGCAAAATAGGTAACACAAGCACGCAGCTAATTTTTACGTACGGGAGGAAGAAGCGGGGTGGGAGGGGGAAGGACGCAGGAGGATGGAAGAATTTAGCACAAGAATCTGTGTTCTAGTCTTGTACTAAATAGTTCCAGCTTTGATCTAAATTTAGGCAACGAGCACTTCCTGTGGGAGACTGTCTTCCAAAGCTGAAGAGTTTTTGATGCTAAATATTTTCAGTGATTTTATAATTGGGGTAAAGTGGTTATTTGTTTAAAGGCTGGGCCTTCAGCTAGATAAACGCTTACATTATTTTATATTCCCCACCACTTCCTCTTCTACGCCACGCTGGACTTCTCCTGTTTATTCAGCTCCAGGTTTTGCTGCATTTTAAGTAGGTTTTAAATCTCTATTTACAACCAAGAGGAGTAACAAAAGCCCTTCTGTCATTATCCAGCAGCCTCCCATTACAGCTGCGGGACTGGCTTCCCACTACCTCGGCGCTGAGGAAGCCTCAGCACTTCAGCCCTTACCACCTTATCACAACTCCTGCACCGCTTGGTGGTTTTCTGAAGAGCCCTATGTCCTGGACCTTCCTGTACCTCTGCTCCCCTCTCTCCTGGGAGACAACCTCCATCTTCAAATTTTAAGAAAAGGTAATACATCCATAGCCCATGCTCCAACCCCCTCAAATCCCTCCTGCGACCTCAGAAACGCAAAGCCTAAAAATAAAAAAATGAATAGACTATTCACTTTACAAAGTTCCTAATACTGGGGACCTGATTTTCAAATGCTCGCGGCAGGTTATGCTTGTGGTCACCGAAGGCTTTCTTTGAACTTAGTCTCACAGTCAGATGTTTACATTTAGGGTGAGACATAACTTGCCTATCTTTAGTCACGAGAAAGTAAGGCAGCTAGCTCAAACTAGGTGTCTAGGCGACTACTAGTCAGTGGGAACATCACTAGAGAGCAGCTCGCCCTCCCTATTTTTGGCACACATTAGCCTACATAGCTAACTAGACCAGACAGCTCTGAAGGCCATGATTTTGATCTATTTAGATGGACGTCATTTTTTTCGGTGATTACAGATTTCTATGTTCTTATCAAATTCTGAGGACTGAGGGGTCTCTGCCTTCAAACCACCATTATCTGAGATAATGCCATTGACTTCAATGTGTAGAATCTGAACTAGGAACTGAAATCTATTAGATATTTTTATAATAGTTTATCCTTGCCAGTTTAGCCGTGAATTTCTTGATATCCATGCTTTTCCAGCCTAACAAAGCATAAGTTCTCACAGAGAATCTGAGCCCTTCCTCTACAAGCACTGCAAAATAGCAGCTGTATTCAGAACTAAACCAAAATCCAGGCTTGAGGATTAATCCCTGTAGAAATTAGTGCAATTTGGCTGTTTCCCCCGAAAGCATGGGAAGGATTGAAAAACCACAATTGCTCCTACACAATGGCAATAGCTGTCAAATTCTGTTGAAACAGAAGTGGTGAAGTAACCTTAGGAGATGCCTGGATAACGGAGATTTTAGCAATCCTGCATCCATGCTGTAGTGGCACGTTTGGCTACATTTTGTGGTTATAACCACTGCTGAAAGAACTGTCTACTGGTTAGAGACTGCCAAAAGGGCAAAGTAAAAACAAATAATGCAATGCTGTGACTTAGGGTTAAGAAATATTGTCAATCCATCCTCAGACTTAAAACTCAATATAGATAATATAAAAAATGATGAACACACAATACACACAATAATAAAAGTATAATAGTCTGACAAAAACAAACAAGCTCAAGCCCAGTTTGCACACTAAAAATACACAATATTTTAAAAGTGAAGGATCTGTTAATGAGAGAGTCACGAACATTTGCACACTGTATGATGTGATCATGATTTACAAACTAAGGCTTCATGCACAGGGCACTGCCTAGGGATTAATGGCCAGCTGGGAGAGTTGACAGTGTAGGACAAAGCTAAGGATCATTAACTCCAGCTAGTTATAAACTCCCCAGAAAACGCTTCACACTAAAGTTGATAATGTAATTACCCATTTTAGAAATAAAATAAACAGTAATACTGAAGTAGCAAATTGCTTTTGCTGTGTCCCTTTTTCTTGCAAAGTTCTGAAAACTGAAGCATTCTGGGTGATATGAACCTGGTGCTTTCTGAAAGTGAATTCTGCATGAAGGCCAGTGAAGTAACGCTTTTTAGCATAGGTCCTAACCACATACAGTTTATCACTACTATGGGCAGCACAGCAACAACCAATCTTGCACAGAACACAAAGAAATTCTGAATGAAAAATTCAATACGGGTAACCTTGCACAGGGAGACATGACCTATGCACTGAACAATTAATTGTCCACGGGAACTTGAGGTTGAATAGAAAAACTTTTAAAGTATAAAACAAAAAAAAAATCCCAAAAGGTCCACAACAACCAAACAGCAAAACCCCCTAATTGCACACAAACAAGGGAAGTCTATTCGCCTTGATCTTAATGTGCAGATCAAGTATAGCACAAAGACTAGTACTGCAAAGCCTGTATCAGTCCTTTCACACAGCTCCTTTCCTGGAGCATGAACCATAGGAGAAGCACAGTTGCTATGCTGAGATAGGCCAAAAGCCCATCTAGCCCACAGCAGTTCAACAACAGCCTATGGGAAAAGCTGTCAGTAAGTTAGCATTAACCAACAGTTATAAGCATTTTGTCTCTAACTGCCATCTGGGAAAGGCTCCCCAGCGTTCAGTCCCTGCTTTATCCATCTCCTCCCAGGCAGAGTCTGTTCTTTTAGACAGAGCGGTGCACAAAACTTAGCGATGCCAACTGGAAAACTGAGTGAAGACTGGATTTTAAAAGACAGGTAATGGCCTCTTGAAGTGTCAAGAAATTACTCATAAGAGGAAATTTGGAAAAAAAATAGTTTTGAATGCAGGCCTAAAACACCTCATGCATAATGATAAAGATTTGCTTACCTGTTCATTAGGCTCAAAGCTTATCTCTTCTTTTTCTGTCCTCATAGCTATTAACTTTGTGCTACCGGAAGGGTCTGTCTTACTGTCCAACCGCTCCAGTTTTGGGGGTATGTCTGGTAAACCAATATCTTTAGTATCATCTTTATCTAGCAAGTAGCGAAGTAGTGCATTATTATTCTTCTTAGGACTCGCTGGCTCCTGTTTAACAGTCACCTCTGAACCAGGAGCTGTGCTACTGGACTCCTGGTTCAGTTCTTTGCCTGTGGCCTCTGCTGTGAGCTTGGCCAAATCTACAGGAGAACTACTGTCCTGCAATAGTCTGTGCAAAATTTTATGCTTCTCCTTGAGCGAGGTTCCGTGTGCCGAACCAGACCCAGGCAACCCTCCCGCGGAGTCCTTGCTAACATCTCCCATGGTACTGGACAAAGGCGAAGGCTCCATCTGATCCGATTTGGTGGTCAGCAATTGTAAGAGCTTTGTCTGGCTTTTTCCATCATGCAGTTTATTCTGTCCATCAGGTCTCTCGCCACTGACAACCGGTGGCATGTTGCTATCACCACTGTCCTTCTGTTCTCCTGAATGGCAGCTGCTCTCTGCTTGTCCAGTTGTACCTTCTGATTGCTCCCCATATAGTCCAAAGCAGTCTTTAGAGTCCAGGCTTCCCATCTTGCTTAGCTGGGGAGGATTCATATTCACAGGGGAATTTTGTAAATTTCCCATTTTTAGGTCAGGTGAAGCCAATGATGATCCTAGAGAAACGCCATGGCCCTCGCTGAGGGCCTGAAGTGCGTTCAGGGAGCTGTTGGTGTAGTTATGGCTATTTCCTGTGGTGCTGCAGACTCCCACGGGTGAATGCAAGCTTCCTGCAGGGGAGAACTGACTGGGTGGGATGCGAGGACTTCCTGCCACTCCAGGGCTCACACGATGCCTTGGGGAAAGCATAGAGTTTGGCTGCCCTGGGTTCATGACGGGGCTGCTTTGTGAGGGGCTATTCATTTTTAGTGCATAGTTACTACCCTGAGGAGTGGATGCTTGTATGCTCGACACATGGTTCATTCCCCCTGAACCACCAAACCTGCCTGCTGGCATGCCCATTTGTTCCTTTGGGCCATTTATGGCAAAATTTATATTGCTACTGATGGTCATATCCTGACCAGGGTTCCCACTGCACATGGCCTGATGGGCAGGGCTGCTGGAGTTAATTGGGTTCAGTATCTTCCCCATTCCTTGTCCAGTCAAATCCTGATTCATTCCACAGACGTTCTGCTCTCTATGTGGCAAGGGAAAGAAAAACAACCCATTAGTTAAAATGACAGTGGCCAACTTGCAATTACATTGCAGAAAAAGAAGCAAAACCCCAAACCTCTCTTTAAAATACCACAACAAACCTACAATTAAAAACAAATTGACAATTTGACAAAAGTGATACCCAAGTCCCAATATGGGTGCACACTAACAGTATGGTTTTTCAGTACCTCATTAACAAATCAGTGAAAGAGAGGAAAAGCAAAATTATACTTCATTTAAATAACAGTCATTACAAATGCAGACAGGTCACTATTTCAGAATCACTCCCTTTAATGTATA
>NW_010205078.1:0-34207 GCF_000695765.1 Mesitornis unicolor | reverse complement strand
CCTACAGTTCTGCACTACTTCTGCAATAACTTCTAGAACTGAGAGAAGTCTCATCTGAAACATACAACCCAAACAAATACATGTTTTACAAGACAGCTGTGTACAGCTGTTTGCTGGAGTTTTGAATTTCTCTAAGTTAGCCCCAACACAAGCCTGGAGTGGGCTATTCATAGTGAAAGGAAAGTTTAAAAAAGTCACATTTTTGCTCTGCCAGAGTATTTCGATACTGCTCCAAACCGGCACATGAGCCAAGAGAACTACTGGATACTGCTTCAGAATGGGAACAGTCTGTGAGCAATCCAGTCCTGCATGGGTGTTTAGGAAAAGAGGAGAAGAAAGAAAAAAAAGCCACACACACAGGAGCTGAAACTCATATTTTAGAGATGTAGGCTATAAGATAGAGGAAAGAGAAGAAGAGTCAGAGAAACAGAAACACACACACACACACACACACACACACACACACAGAAAAGTCTCTTGTGAGAGCACTTGGAGATCACTTATCTTCTCAGATTTTAGTTTATGGGAGGATGTGATATACTTTTTACTTCTGTGCTAAAACTTAAATAAGAAAAAACAGACATATTCCCAGATGCTAAAATCTATAGAAGAGACAGAGTCTAGTAGATTGGGAAAAAAAAACCAGCTTCTAAGAAAAATCAAATTAACTCTGAACTTCCAAAACCAAATACTAATGGAACATTCCCAGTATGTATTTTCAATGAGACAAAACCATTCCTACTTGCACAGGACAAGTGCAGATAAACCTTCGCATTCTGTTAAAGCATGGGAAGTGAAAGAACTGAAGCACACAGAGTAGTGAAGCTTGTTACTCTGTATTTGTTACCTTAGGTATAGAGGTGAAGGTGAACAACATTAAAAAGAGAGGTGGATTTTTTAAACATCATTACAAATACAATTGTACCAGTGTTCTGCTAAAAAAGGGAGCAAGAACATTTGCAAGTACCATTTTTAACTTAATGGTGCTTTTTAAAATTCAGCAGTTCATGAAATACCAAGTATAGTCAGCAATCCAAAGAAAAATTTCAGACAGTTTTTGGTAAGGTAAATTTTCAAATCTACAATCTCTGTAAAATGGTTTCAGTTCCAATTATATTTAGAGCTGTTTTCTTCCTCTCAAAAAAGTGATACTGTAGATACAGGGAAACAACATTATAACTATAATCAGCAAATAAAGCCTAAACCAAAATCTGACACAAACATACCAGGACATGCAATGAACTAATTCAAATTTTACACTGAACTTCTGAGGTCAGTGATTACTTATCCTTGACTTCAACACATCATTGCCTGTGCCCGTTTTTTAAAAAAACTAACAGTGGTGGCGTTTCTCTGAATTGGACATATGAAAGGCACCAGTCCAAGCACCAGAAAACGAAGGAAGAGAGATGGAAAGTTAAAATATGCAGTTTGTCTAAAACGCAGTTGTAATAATCATAACGTACTCTTTAAAGAAGACCCAGGCCCAACATGACTGTGAACTACAGGAATTGAATCCTTCAAAGTTTTCTAGATTTAATTACATTTGGAAAGTTTCTTGTGTCTACTATGGAAAATACAAGAAATTAAAATACTGAAATGAAGAACATGAGATTAAAGGAAATGTTGTATCTTTCATGGAAGATCTTGATGTGAAAATCTAGTATGCCATTTCTAAATCCTGAAATAATCTTACAGTCTTTTCTTGCTATAAGCATTGATTTAAAAAACCTAACTTTGTTTTCATGCTATCAGTTCTAGGTCCACTGAATGTCTATCAGCCTTAAACAATTTCTTTGCTTTGGCAACTTCGTGCTCTCTCTGTCTCTCTGCAGAGTGTGGGTGTAACGAACGGGTCAGGATTACCTGTGAAGCATATGCAAGGAGATTACAAGTTGAGGTTCACTGGTCGTCTGAGAACGGATGAGCTTGCTCTTCGTTTGGGCAGAAACGATAGTGCCATCAGACAAGGAAAACCGATAGACAGGACTGAACGCTAGTCCCTGCCTCAGCACTGCAAGCAAGCAAAATAAGAGAATTAAATTATTGAGAAACTATAGCACAGGTAGCTAAAAAAACAACATAAACCAAACAATAACAACAACAACCAGAAGAAAAATTTTGACAATAAACAGATGGGATGCATATAAAATAAAGGATCCCACATACTGCAGGGTGATCAAAAGAAAACCTCTAAGGAGTGACAGCAATAGTAGGACTGGTAATATGAAATACAGAGTATTTCTGGAGTGGATCAAGAAGTCCTCCATGTCCATTTCACTTTTCGTCAAGTATGTGTCTATATCCTTTTGTTCTTCACATATTTTTTCATCTGTATCATCTACATCATGATGATTAATATAAATGCTTTTAGTTTCTAGATCATTTGTTTCCATTAGCCTGTATCTTTTCCTCCTTATTGCCTGCTTAAATTATCTTGTAACAGTTAGTCTCATTACTTCTTCAATTTAAAAAGTACATAGAACTCCTGCATGGGAACAATTAGAAATAAGAAGAACTGGAACAAGACAATATTACTTTTTAAAAGGACAAATACAAAAATTTACAGCTCAAATTACCTAAAATACAATTACCTAAACAAAACTGTCCAATCCTTCCCCAGTGTTTGATATGACTGCACTTCAGGTTTGGGGTATACTTCACTACAAATATTTTGCAGCCCTTAAGGTTTCAGTGTAAATCTGAACTCCAACAAATTCAGTTCTCTGACTTCTGTAAACCCCTCTGACATTTCTTTAATTAAAAATGAAAATCATATTATGGAAAAGCAAATCTCCAAACATTTATTCTACTTTGTCATCAGTGAAACAAGTCTGATAATTTTCAATTCCTAGCCCCAAAACTATTTTGTTAGGACTGCAGATATGGCAGGAGGGAAATACTTAACTTCAGAATTTTCATGTAATTGTTTAGGAAAAAAATAGAAATTAAGTACTACAAATACTTCTAATTTCCTATTTTTTCATACATACACATTTTCTGTGGTTTTGGTTTTCTTCCTTTTTTTAATTAATAGTATCATTTGATCTTCTTTTCATTGCCTGTCTTTTAATATTTCCTGTTGTAATGAAATGACATGGTTTTCCAAGTGTGGCTTTATTAAACAGTTTCCTCTACAGAGCTCCCAGATTTTCAGCCTGGCAGGACTGGTTATGATAGCTTTCCTCCCCTGTCCCCCCCACCGTTATATATTGTTCTGCAAGGTTTTAAAGTATTATTTAGGCAGTGAGAAAACAGGAAGCACAATTTAAACAACCAGAAGGGGCTTTTCAGAGTAAAAACGTAAAGAAAAACAAAAAGCTACAACTGTGAAACAATACAAAGCAAAATTTCACTGTTAGGTATGTCATTGTCTCAGTGTAACCTTTGGGCACCAGAAGGTCCAAAGCTCTTAACTTTAGCATATACCACATCAGGAAATTCCAGTACTCAATGCCAACAGGATACAAGTGAAATCTCTACTTAAATCATTTTCCAAACTAATTCTTTAAGCAAACAAGAATGTTTCCTTATTCCTCTTGAGGAAATGCTATTTTTCTGATTGCGGCCAATAAAAACTCACCATACATTTTGCACTTTACTCTGAGAGTTATTTCAAAAGCTTTGTAGTTTTTGTTGTTTATCAAGCTAATGCTGACTTTTTCCTTGCACTGTAACACTAAATTACATGTAAGAGACCATTACTTTCTTCGCTTCTGTTCTCAAATTGTGACGACAAAAAAAAAAAAGGCAAGAGGTTCCACAGTCAAGTGCAAAGATGCTACTGCCCAAGAGATGCCCTGTTTTTCGTCTTCATGCTACAGGCCATTATTTCAGTCATTATTCCTCTTCAGTGCTGGATCCTTTGCAGTGAAGCAATTCCAGAGGTTTTTCCTCCTCCTTTTATCATTTACTCTCTTCACTGCCACAAGAAGCAAAGAGCCCCCTCATTTAAACTAAGCCTCTCCTGCAAAATGACACAGTATAAACTCCAAAAGACGTATATTTTTATCACTTCACAGAAAGCTTAGAAACGACCCACTCAAATCTCGGTCCTGAATGTAAGAGCTGCTAATTTGGTCAGGAAACATTTGAAGAGGACTGAAATAACAAATGGCTGGATGCCACAACAGAAACTCCTAAATCACCTTTGTCACAGACAGGTCCTTACCTCTAACTGCTCTCTAAACCCCTACAACAACTTTAATTGCATGCTACCTTCTTCAACTCTTGTCTGAAATCACAGCATAAGGCTGTGAGCTTTTAGCACCCTATGGTTTAAACCCCAAAAGCTGTTATATAAACTATCACAGTATTTCTGTGCTCCCACATGCCAAACATGAAATCTGAAGGTTTTGTGAAAGCAGAAAATATTCAAGAATAGTTAACTAATGTTGCATGACTGAAGGCTGTTTGTTTGTTTTTTACATTTGATGGAATAGCTTGAGATTCCAGTTACAATTTAGCTTCCAAGACGCTGTGCTAGTGGTTTAATGACCTCGGCAACTATTTGTTACAGGCCAGCTGTAAACCCTGTTCTACAAATATGAGCCCAAAGAATGATGTTCCCGCACTGGAAATGTTCCAGTTACTCCCCATTGGTTTTGAAAGGACTTTCCTGTAGACTATAAAGGGTTATTTGTTTTTAGTAATTTGGATCTTTCTTACCAGAATTAGCAGGTCTTATGAAAACAAAAATCCCCACCCAGTCACTATCGCAGAAACCTCAGGGGGAACTTTCACAGTGAAGTACTCTCCTACCTCTTACCTACCATAATCTTGACCTAGTAGATGTGCTTGTGGTGTATCCTACAACACTTAATCAGTTAGATACAGTACAACAATGTAGGTTTCCAGATAGCACGAGTGCTGTATCTTTGGTAATTCACACTGAGTGTTTTTCACAGGAAATGTGGCAGTAAAAGTCCATTTTTGTAGAGAAAAGGAATACAGGTCAATGAACTGCAATGTGTGAGCTGAGGTTCTGAAGAATAGGGGGTAGTGGATGTTTCAGTGGGCAACATACAAGGGTCTTTCTTTCTAAAATAACTGCAACAATTTGAAGATTTAACGCATCCTCCAATGTGGTACGGTTATAACAAGCAGGTTATAACAAACAGGGAGAAAGGTGAAAAACCTCTCTAGGGAGAGCCATCAGTGTGTTAGGCAAATCAGCTTGAAAAAGACTGCCAGTTGTCCTAGATTGTTCCATGTCAACATAACAAAGAGAACACAACCAAGAGCTACAAGTGACAAACAGTTTAAATATAGAAAGTGCTAAAAATATGAAACCTAACCTTCCTGGTGATGCCTCTTGGCAAAAGATATTTCTCCCTCGTGCTGCGAATGGAACCTCTGAATGCATCTTCTCACCAAATCCTCCCAGCCGGGTTTCATAGCTGCTCGCATGGTACTTGTGTCCAGTGAAGTTATTTTGCCTGATATTAGATAAAACATTTGTTACAGTAATTTCCCCATGAGGGAAAAAAAAGAGATATGAAAACTCCTATTTCACAATACCTTGTAGATCCTGGCGAGTGGTAAAGCTCTCTGATGAAGGAAGAAGTGGTCTTTCTTTCATTGGAGCTCTTCTTGCAACACAAATCAAGCAAGACTGCAAATCTTAAAGAATAATATTACTTCAGTAATTTGTATAGAACATGAAGATTTTATTTCCACAAAGAAATCAGAGTTTAAAAAAATTTCCTTAAATATTTTGGACTAAAATAACAGATTTTTTTCCTACAAAAGGATAGATAGATACAACTCAGAGGTTTTACATCTTCATTACTTCCTACAACATTAAACAATACAGGACAGGTAGGTTTGTTTTCCTTCTCAGAAGTAAAATTATCAGGGCTCCACCACAGCCCATAATTATTGGGACGTGTTTATACATATGCCTGTAACAGCTCAACCACTCAGGAGATAAGTAATAAAATTGAATATACTGCACAGAGAGAGAACACTTTACTTCAGCACTCACCATTTTGTACCTTCTAAGCCACATTTCTTAAACATGCCCCAAATCCTTGGTGTCCCTGAGAAAGCAGCTTCATAATAAGCCATTTTCACTTATCTGAATTCTTAAAATACAATCTGAGGAAATTTACCTACTGGAGTAGTAAATGGTAAAGGAAATGGTGAACCACAATTGTCTTCAAATTCTAAGAACTCAAAAAATTGCTTACTGAAACTTTCCTCCCAGTCAGCTACATTCTTCTTACAATTACATAAAACTAGGATCTCTCTTTAAGGTAAACAGAGTTTCTCTCAATTTAAATGATACTGGGGGCAATCAATTGTATACACTCATAATCCAAGATGAATGTACACTTCTACAGTAAAACTAAACTAAAACTGATTTTTCCATTTCTCAGGATTCAGAAGCCATTTTATCAACTTTACCTCACTTTATCAACTGCACCAAAACTGCTGTCCCGCAACAGCATGGAAAGAGAAAATACTAACACCAACTGAAAGTGGTAATTACCTTCACCGTCCTCCTTGAAGGAATTTGGTTGAGAAACAGCAAAGCACTGCATAGTTTCATACTTCTGATGTGCTTCCTGGTTATCATGGCCTTCTTCAGAATCAGCAAGAGGTTTTACCAGCATCCGACAATTAAAGGTATGGCTGTTACGCCTAGGAGTGTCACCAGACCAAGATCCCCCGTTTACTGAGCAAAGCAAAGAGCATACAGTGAGATAAATCTGCTAGCAGTCATTTCTGCTGCTTATCCACAGGAAATTAATCAAGTTGCTTGAAATAAGCTGATTTTAAAACAACAGCCTATTTTTAATATTAGAGCCCAAACCAGCACATAACAAGGTAATTTGTAAAATTCTCATATTTTAAGAGCACTGCCAATTTGTTCAGCTATCAGGTTGGATGTTTTTTTTTTTCAAATGACGTAGTAGAAATGAAGGATCAAAGTCTAAATATAAAAGTTATACAGCACAGTGAAAAGTCTACTGGGTAGATCAAGTTAATGTATATGCCTGGAAGAAATAGAGTAGTATGTAGGATCTGTCCATTGAGTTTAGAAGTGATTAACACAAAAGAGACTGCAGCATTGTATAAAAATCTGTGACCAGATTAGAAATAGAAAGAAAAGGAAGCAATAGATATTTATAAAAACAGGAAGCAATGCAATCAGGAATACATTGAAATACATAGTCTCAGCTACAGTGGGAAAGACTGAAGGGATGAGAATGACCTGGGTGCACTGATGGATAAAACTAAAGCCTAACACAGTGCTTAAGTAAAAAAGGAAACAAAATCCTGAGATGCACAAATATAGGTACTGGACATCAGTCAGAGCAAATTAATGTAACAACACATAAGCAAATAGTAGGGTCATATTTAAAATACTCTTCACTTGCCCTTTTCAGTCATAAAATGCAATAAAGGCAGTAATTTATGGGGTTTAGCCATTTACATTTTTAATTCTTCAGGGGTTTATAAGCAAAGTCATAAAATGCTGAAGGGAACTGCATAATACTTTTTAAACTGCTGTGAGTAAATGAGGTTCCCACTATTGACTTTCTCTATTCTTTTCACCTCCTCCAAAACTCAGTGACATTAAAACCAATGTTAATATGAATCTAAAAATGGCTGCAACTAACAAAAATGGTTTTTGAAAGATAAGAGTAAATACTGGTGAGACTAAAAACACTGAAATAAAAATCCTAGCATAAGGAGTTTTCTGATTTTTATTTTATATTGCCCCTTTCTTGGGTCATTTTCTTAGAATAACCAGCCTAGACAGAGAAGTAACAGAGAGTTCACAGAGCTAATGCTATCTTTTAGTGATTCGTTCTGGAGATCCATTAAAAATATCAGCTAACATGAGCTACTAAGAGTAATTTTAACAAAGAAGAATCTGAAAAGAGTGGAGGATGCTTTTGAGAATATTATTAATAATTCATAAAACTTATAGATACATTAAAAATAAATAGAGTGTATATGATGCAACTGTAACTAGTGGGAGGACATTAACTTAAGTTACTGAAATGCTGACTTATGAAACCAAAGTTGAACAAGTAATAGTATGATATGAGGAAAAGATACATACCTAAAGATTTTGGCAGCAGGATTTTGACAAATTCATTGTGGTCCCCTACATGCAGGATGCTATATATGCTTGTGTTCATCAGCTCTTCTTGGTTGTACCTTAGGTACTGTGTCACATTCTCAGAAACAAACACAACATTACCCTCTGGGTTCACTACAAAGAAGAACCCATCTAGCGCCTAAAGGGTGGTGGGGGAAGCATAGAAAGAAAGAGAGAGAAACACAATATTAAACAATCAGATTGACACCAAGATATCCAGAAAATTAATAATTCCTTCAGAAGACAAGGCTGAATCTTTCTGCATCCATCCTTATGGTTCTTATATTCTTGTCTGTAATAGCAAAGGACACATTTCAGATTGAGCATCTAATCTTAGTTACACCAAACTAGTGTAAACGCACAGAAAGGTGCACACCTTGCAAAGTAAGGAAACCCACACCTGTAAACAAACCACCACCACCCACCCAAACAAACATACATACATAAAGAAAAGACCTATCTGCCTGCCTACGAAGTTGGAAACCCGGACCAGAAGCTGACTCTGCTAAACCCAGAGCCTGTTCACTCCTCTATGCAGCACAGGGAGACTGATCCCAGGAAAATACCACAAGATGTGCTGGCATAAGACAAGGAAAACACTAGCATAAAAGCAGAGAAAGACTCTGTCCACGTCCACAGCAATGCATCTTCATAGAAGTGAGGCCCCATGCAGCCAAGAACGTGAGGAGTTAAAAGCAGAGAAGGGCAAAGGGAGCTGAGAGCAGGCAGTGAGCAGCAACCATGGGGCAGCTTTAGTCCCTACTCCCAGGACTACTTTCATGGTTTTATTTGATTATTTATATATTTCTATTTATTATTATTTATCATTTTAATTCAGTCCACACATGATCCAGGGAACAGGAACCAGAATTTTACCTCTTCAACTCAGCTCCATGGTATTCCAAAGGACGAAACAGTTTCTGTGAGGAAGTGTCTAAATTAGTAATTTCTGCTGATTGGTTTCCCCCTTATCTCCTGTGACAGTGACAACCTAGCTGTAGCATTCTTTCCAAGATACCTGCTGTAGGTTATCTGAAGCCTACGCCAGATACTACATCACTTCTACCTGATGAGGGTAACGTAAAAATTTGAGTGTCAGTGACAACTTCTCAAGCAAATGTTCTTTTCCTTAAAGTGGAAGCATGATTGTCCATGGTAGAAATATTTTTGAATACATGTCTGTAACTTTCTGTCATATGAGCAGATAAAGGAGGATAAATTTAAACTTAAAGCACCAAAGCTTTTGGTCTGAGCATTCAACCAACACGTAATCCCTATAGACTTCTGCAGCTTTGCCTGATTTATTCACCTCTCTAAGGATTGGTGGGAATGACCAGAAGAGTTGTTAGTTATCACATTTTCAGGGACAGAAACAAGTCAGAAAAGCAAGCAACTCATGATTCATTATGGGTTAATTAAAAATGAGTGGACCCATACTAAACCAGAACTCAGCTCACTGCAAAACAGCCTAACAAGGAGGAGCTGCCATAGCAAGTGTATACAGGCATGTGGCATTTTTGAGATGACTGAACTTGTATACTGTGCAGCTTGTGTGTTGGTCTTAGTAGGCCCTTCCCAAGTCCTCAGGCTACAGATACTTATTAAAAATACTGTATACTACTGAGCAGCTAGAAAATCCAGACAGTACAAAACAGAAGGCAAAGGAGAGATCTTATTTCTTTCTTTGGCCACCTAGCAGAAGGCTAAGGAGAAGACAGGCTCTATTCAGGAGTTCACAAGGGAAGGGTGAGACGCCACAGACACAGGGTGCAAGACAGGAAACTTCATGGAGATACAAGAAAAAAAAAAATCACCATGGAGGTGGTCAGACATGGGAGGAAGCTGCCCAGAGAAGCTGTGACATCTCCTTCCCCAGGGATAGTCAAGACTTCACCGTGACTTGGACCTGAGTTGGACTTGCTTGCTGTGGAAGTTTGGACTACACAAACTACAGAAGCCCTTCCCAAACTAAGATACTCCCCTCTGCTTAAGGGGAGGCACAGTGAAAGCACAACATTCAAGCAGAGTGGTTGACAAATGCTTTGTTTGTCCTATTTTTAAATTATAAAATAGTAAAACCCACAAATAAATGTACACATATATGCTTTTTCTGACTGCCTCTAAGTTAAGATAAACTGGACCTTTTTTCCTCCGGTTCACTGTCACCCATTTTAACCCCTGACTTTGTATTTGATCATTGCCACCTTCTTGTTTCTGATCATTCTTGGTTCCTCTTGTTAATTTACTTTCTTTGGAAAGCTACCTTCTTTCCATGTACTTTTGTAACATGCCTGACATTTAGCTGCTGACTAGCATTTAGTTTAACTAGCAGTGATTTACAAGATTTAATTAATCGAGGCTCTAATACAATTTTGTATCATTATTTCTGCTATGGACTGGCGTTTTACACCACATTTCATCACTGCTTGATGCCAAAGAAAACAAACTCTTTGGTTAAGTCCTCTTAGCACCATGACAGCTCCCTGTACTGTCTGAAGATATGAAGAGCTAGACCAAAGAACTGAGTTGGCTGAAAACTAATGCAAGAAAAAAAGAAAAAAAAGAGGGTAGCCACATCAGTCCCCTGAACTGGCCCACCATGAGACCACGTGGTGTTTAGAGTTGGCAGAAGGGTATAGGTTTGGCTGAACCATCCTGCTTACATCAATTCAAAGGGATCACAAAAGCATAGCCACAGCACATATTTATCAGAGTCCTAAGGTGAAAACTTTCAAAGGTAGAGATGGGCAAGCAAAAGGTCATGAAAGTTACTGACTTTTCACAGTAATCTTCAGTTTTCCCTACTATTCCCTACTACAGCAACTTTTTTGGCAAGGAAGGGCTCTGTGCTGTTTCCTCACAGCTGCTTCCTGAGCTAACCACAGCAGTGGTTGTCTGAGCCTAGAGTAACATGGGGCCTTATATGGCAGTCTCCCATTTTCTTTCAATCCTATTAATAAAATAACCTTGTAGGTAAGCAGCAGGCTTTTCAGCAAGTTAATGTACCAAGCCTCTTAAATCTTTGAGAAGCTTCCACTTTTGCAATAATTTCTAAATTCTTTCCCCAGCTGTAAATCACCACAATAAACTGAGCAGTAATGAAGGCCAGCGTGCTTTTCTTCAGAGCTATTGGTACAATGGGGGAACAAATAAACAGGCAACTTGCTGGAAGAGGAAACAAGAGAACAGATATTATTTTGGGTGATGTACTGGAATGGAAAATAAATCTGTGTTCTTGAGCTGCTGTCACTGCTCTTGACTTTTTTTTACCCCTTCTTGCTATCTACTTTCTGCTTTAAACATGGAATATGCTAAAATATTCCTCAGAGGCAGCTTCATGATGAATTTTACTCACTCTCTTCAGCTGGAAACACTCACTATTTTGAGGATTCCTTAGTTCTCTTCTTTAATTAAAAAAATACAATTCCATTTCTAAACTAAATCAACTAATAAACTGTTCATCAACATTCTCACTTCTATTATTATTTGGCAATGGAAAAGGGCAAGTTTTTTAAAAGGCTGTATAAAGGGGTTCTGTCACGATTAAATAACTTAATTGCATTTCCTTAAGGAGATAAAAACACAAAAAGTATCTGTAGTCTTTTCACAGCAAACATCTAACAACTTTCAGTCCCTTCAAGTTTCTTGGTGCAAAAGGACCACAGTTTATTAATTTATTTCCACAATCTTTCATTGTTAATATGCAATGGTTTTAGTGCACAGGAAAAAGAAATTAAATTGAATGACAGAACAGACAGGTGATTTTACATGTCATGTTTGCTGCAATAGCCAATCATGCAAGATAAGCCAGAAGAAAAAAATCACCTTATCCGTATTATTTTTCCTGTGATTAGAACAGGTACTTACAATTAAATTAATAGGAAGTGAAAGACAAATTTTAACATAGCAATGTAAAAGATGGATGTTTAACCTTGTATGATAGCAAAAAGAACAACATTAAATTCAGCAAGCACATACAATAAATGTTAAATTAAATCAATTTGTTACCCCCATTTTTCAAAGAAGAAAGTTTCACTCCAACCTGCCTAATCTTCCTTATGTTTAGCACTGTGATTTTGGAGCCTCTATTTTGTAAATAGTACAGAAAACTATGTATTCATCTAACAAATAATGAAAACCAATGCAAATACTTAGAACTGTTACAACAGGCATCTTGTTCCTGCAACATTCAGAAATGACGGAATAATTATGCCTCTGCCAGAGGTGGTTCCTTTAGCTTGATACAGAGTTTGTGGGTTGGGTTTTTTTTCATCTGAAGTAACGTTTATTTGTCCATACAGATAAAGCCCAGCGTTTTTTAACGGTTTGCAAGTGAGCTTAAGCAGATAAAGCAGTAGTGCCAAAGGACAGTAGGATATGACATTAGGATCCCAGATAACATACCTACCAAACATTACTACTGAGATATTCAGAAGCCAGGTTTTAGCCTTTTGGGGTACCAAAACAACAATAAATCAGACAGAAATCTTAACTGAACAAACTGAAACACACGGCTTGAAAAAATCCCCTAGATTACTATCATTCTAGAAGGAAGAGTCATGCCGCAAGTGCTGAAATGAAAAACCATTAAACACTATAGCAATGACATGGAATTTTAGAGGAAGCATTATTAATTTGTATACTACTTTATATGTATGTCAATGTTTTGGTACAACAAGTCTTCCAAATCTGTCGTGGTTTAGAACAAATACAACATGCACATGCAGGCACCCAAATGAAACCCCTCAAGTTGTCTGCATTACAGAACAGCTGAATTCCCTCTCTGCCTCTCCCCATCCCAAGTTAAAGAGTTTCACCACTGAATCCAATAGAAATACACTGCCTGCTCTTAAATGACATAATCCTAAGTAGCCAGGATAGTTTGTCTCTCTTGATCATTGTTTTACAGTAACCTCTGTCTTTCGTTTCAGTACACTGCTCTTCATCCTAGGGGGAGCAGAACTGGCTTAAATAAAAGAATTTTGTGCTCGTCACCTCAAGCATCATTGGTCCAAGTGCATCCTTGTCGATGACACTCTGACCCGTAGATGATACATCTGCTTTTTGCACTTCATCTTCATTAGCTGCTGCTGCTTTTTCTGCAAAAGAAAACCGTGTATTAGATGACAGAGCAGTGCTCTTTAAATGATACAGTAAGAGCCCACAGACTTCTGAGACAAGCTATGAAATGGTTACACTGTAACAATATTGAAAATGAGATTAAACAGTCTCCCACAATGATTCAACAAAAGCCTAACTAGTAAATTTGCTTCTCAGTTTTGAAGTTTTGTAACACAAATGAAATAATTCCTTCTGCTTCTCAGCCAGATATTTTACTAAACTACAAAACATAACCCTGGGCAAAGACAAGCACTCCTCATGAAGGTGCAATGAGCAAAACCTAGGATCAAGGTGTGTCAAAAGATGGATCTAAAAGAGCATGCAAAGCTTACAGCTGCACAACTTTTACGCAGCTGCTATATTTAGAAGGAAAAACATAAGTCCACAATCTACCGTTTCAGTACTGAGAAACAGCAGTCGCGTTTCTGTTCCCATGCCTCCACCCACATTTTTGCTATCACATAATTTTCATACTGCCTTATTTACCAATATGTTATTAAAACTACATACAATTTCAAGTACTGTATTTGAAAATTACAGGGAAGAAAATAATGATTTAAAGTTTCTGGAGCATAATGACACATATTACAATATGTTATATACAGTACCACAGTTCATACCCAACTTCAAATGTAAGGAATATTCATACATACTGGAACTTTCAAATCAAGAGAGTCTGTAATTCCTATCAAGTAATGGACTGTATTAATTTTTCCATTCCAAGAATGATATTGGTGTTTAAGGAAGAATAAAAATACCATACAGAATACATATCCTAAATTGTAAGTTAATGAGGAATTTTTTGTTGCTAGTTCTAGACATTCTAAAACATTCTTTTATGATTTTCCAAGCAATTATGTAAAAGCTAGGGCTATTAAAAATCATCACAGATCTTTTATTTTTAATATTAGGCAATAGATTACTTTAATAAACATGGAAGCACACTCAAATTATGGTAACAAGGATTTATGCATTCTACAACAATAAACCAGAAGAAGATTCACTGTAGGAATTAGTGAAAATACCATGTGTGGATGGAGCAAAGGGTCTCTGGAAAATCACCCTCAGTGAAAATTAAAGCATTAGTCACACAAATTAATATTTATCCAAATGTACAGTATTTTCCACTGTCTGTAGATCTGCAATACCGCAGCCAAAGTTCCTCTGAACTCTTTCCTTGGCAGAGGTTGTAAGGTCAGTGTGAATATACACTACTTAAGACACAGAGTAAAGAACAGCTTCTGAGAACCCCTGGGTGTTCTCCGATCAGCAATCACCTGTTGGCAATAAGGCTTTGGCCACTCGGGCTGTCTCATCCTACATTTCTACTGTTTCTTGCTTTCATGAAAAAGAGTCACAAAAATCTTAGTTGTCTTCGTAGGGTATGTTCACACACAATATAACACCATTCGGAATAATAATGAAACAAAATTGTCCTGAAGATGTACTGTTGCAACTAATAGAATAATTTTACATCACTTTGATTAGCATAATCTGATAGAAATAAATATGCTAGGAATAACTATTAACCTTTCCTATGCCACTTAAAACTCACCAGGATACAAAATTAGCATTTCTGGTTTGGACTGAGGACTGCAGTGGGAGGGGGGTGGGGGGGGGGGTGTTCTTTTTTTTTTTTTCCTCTTTTCTTTTCTTTCTTCTTTTGGCAAAAAGCAGAGATTAGGCATAACAGAAAAAAACTGAACAGTCCTTCCCATCCTACAGTATAGCAGAGTTGGCCTCATATGCTGATACAATACTGAAAACATGTTCTAAAAATTGTGAAAGAACTCTAAAAGATTCTAAAAATAGGATTGAGCTTTTAATAAAGTCAGCGATGATATTTATTTCCTATCTGTTCCTGGTAGCATAAAGTGATTCCTGGTTTCACACTGCAAAATATTACAATGGATATGGATACCGTCTTCCTGCTTTCATCCCCTCACTGCTTTAGCTTCCGAGAACATGATACTCCACGCGCTAGAGATAGAGGGGCTGCAGATACGGCATAGCAATGGTGTGCAAGCACATTGACCACCCACTATTTCCAGGTTTTACTGATCTACAAAGTCTACTTTTCCCAATTATTTTTCACATAATACAAACACTTGCTGAAGATTTTTTTCACTCGTATAAGCACAGAGTTCGTACAAACCATCAGTATGATACCTATAAAAACAACTGCTCTCTTTTACGCACACAGGCAATGCTTTATACAAAGAAAAAGGAGAAAAGTTTTAATTACTATAAAAGCTACAATACCAGGTCAGACCAAGGCGCTCTCAAGCCTCACACTCAATCCCTGTCAGTGGCTGTTTTTCTCTCTGGCTCCCTGTTTCTCCATGTTGATCTCTGATCCCTGACCGTCTCCGCTCCATCACGAGCTGTCTCTCACAACCATCCCACCTCTTCGTTTTCCCTTAGACACCCTTTTCCACAGAGGGCCCAACACCTTTGTGGGATCAGTAAACACAGTGCTTGCTCAAGGAAACAGGTCAATGAAGGGAGAAAATATGAAACGCTACTTAGACACAAATGGGGCCTACCTGCCTCTCCCAGCTACAGTGACAACATAAACTTACGCTACTCATGACATTTAGGTTAGGCATTCCAAAAAGCTTTATAAATCACAAAGGCTCCAAAATTGTGGACTTCGTAATTGGATCTGTAGCTTAACTGTGTAAGAATTTAAGTGGCTGGAGAGTTTACGCCACAGGTCCCTGTACATTTATTTAAGTGGACTGTATAGGAAACCATGGTCTCAGACAGCCTCTGAGTAGGGCCAGCAGTAACTTACGTCGATGTTATAAACCGCAGCTACTGATAGTGTTCAACTAGGCAATAAAATACCAATTTTTTACTGAACTACAAAGCGCCTTGTTAAGACTCTATCAGCACATACAGGAAAAGTAAGTGCAAACCCTGTCAGCAGTGTCGTCCTGACAGCCAAGCATGGGGAACATCTTGAAATGCAAATCTTTTCTTCAGCGATACAGCACGTGGGGCTAATTGAGAACAAAAATTTGCTGCAGGAAGGCTGGAAAAAACCAACAACTGATACACGAATTTCTAGTGCTGACAACACACAGGCATTTATCACAAATTGGTATTGCTTGGTTTCTTTTTAACAGTTCCAGCTTCTGGCGTTAAGCAGTGGTGCAAAAATGTAAAGTTTACTTTTCCTTTTTTTACTTCTCCTATCATTTTTAGGTTCACTGGGGCCCTACTAACAAATCAGAAGCACGTAGTGTTTATTATTTCTACACTAGGTGAATGATTTTTGAATGTTATGGGTTAGGAAAATAGCTACAGAGGCCCAACCTTGCAAAGCCTCTCAGAAGCCTTTTTTCCAGCCCCACGGGAATTGCTGGTATTGCCCTATGAGTAATGATAGCTGCTAGATTTTTCCACCACGGCCACTAAGATGGAGAGCGGGAGCCAGTGCCCTGATCTTGCACCTTCTGGCAATGCTGCCTCCTAGAACAGCGACACCCCTGTTCAAATGTTAAAATGCCAGAAAAGCCTTACCAGGCATCCTATGGGCACAGCAGCTAAAGCAGAGTGGAGGTTTAGCGTGGAAGGAGAAATACAGCCTTGTGCCGGTGGAGGAAGTGAGCCTGGGCGAAAGGGGCTTCCCATGGTTTCACCTCCACACACAAATCCTCCCCTGGAGGTTAAGCTTCAGCATTGGCCCCCAGTGTTCCAACAGAGGGAGCATTAAATTAGAAACTGGTCCCATTCTTATGTATATGGCTACCAGGGATCATGCGTATTTTATCTAAATTACAGCGGAATAAACTTCACGCACATGAAATAATTATCAGCTCCGCTCAATTAAGAGTTTAGCCTAGAGAGAGAGAAAAAAAATTAAATAAAACAGAAGTACTCCTGAGAGAGATACTACAAAGAATATATACATCCAATTATGTAGCATTTTAGTGATGTATGTAATTTAGAATTTAAACTGTGGATATGTTTACAATTGTATAAGCAGTAATATACCAAAAGTACATATTAATATTTTAAATTGGGCATCTTCCTAGTCATCATAAAATGTATTTACTTTTCTACATTAATGTACAGAAAAGAGAAGGAAAAAAAAGCCCTCACAAATATTTTCTGACAAATTTATCAGTGGAAATGCCTCGAGTTTTATTTGAAGCTCATTCCAGATTCTGAAAGCAAACCTTTGTGAAATCATATTAGTTTAACAGAAATTCCTAAGGCAGAGAAAGAGAAGCCAAAACCAATAGTTTGAAGTCTCCTGCTACATTTTAACTTAGGAAGCCTTCCTGGTTTTCCATCCTCCCAACTCCAGCTATGTTGGTTCTCTCTGGATTTCTGACAACAGACTCAGAAGTGCTACTGATGGGCATCACCTTCTCTTCGTTGTGTTTCAAACCCTCCTTTCCTACAGGTGGGCAGGCAGGACCAGCTGAACCACCTGAAAAGCTCTCTTTGTACTCAAGCTCTACCCCAGCTTCCTTAATGAAACCAGCAACAGAAATATTTCCCCCATGATGCTCTCTGCAAAACCAAAATGCATTTTCGAAGTAAAGAACAAAACTGTAGCCTTTGTAGGGATTGCAAAAAGATGAAGTGTAAGCTGAAAGAGAAAACTGCCTCAACGCACATATAGTTTCTTTTTCATAGGAGAAACACTTAAGGTTCTTCAGAGTAAGAGGAGCAAAAAAGAGATGCTAGACCACGATGGACATGGCAGCACCCCTGCTCTACAAACTGCTGGAAAGAGGTCAAGAGAGAAAAACTGTAACAAATGTAATCAAATTCATTATCCCAAACTGTTTAAAACAGGTTTTCTTAGGTGCCCCATGTAATTCCTGTTCTTTGGAATTTTCTTGAATTGCTACTGAAAATCATATCCCTTTATTTATGTAACAATAGGTAAAAAATATAAGCAAAGATATTTATTATAAGGGATACTAGAAAGCACAACACTGCACATTAAAAAAAAAATCACATGAATCAACAGAGACCCTTATAATAGTAACAGCAACATCACTTGAAAGTGATTGTAAATGCTATATACTGTTTAAACATGCAATTAAATTTTACAATGCAACTGTCTTGAAAACAACTTATCTTCTCCATTTCTGTATATATTAGTGAACTACTTCTGTCGTGCCTCATTCATATTTGTGTGTAAGTTTACCCTGTTTGGTCATTCTGATCTCTCCTGAATTGCTGCGCAGAAATAAAATCTAAACAATCAAGGAAACAGTAAAAGTATGTAACTGGCCACAGATAAGTACAGCTATAGTACTAAAAACAATGTAAACATGTAAGAGGAAGTATACTGAGCAAACTGTTAAATTTCAGTTGACATTACATTATTAAATATTAGATTTAATAATGTTTGAAATACTAGATTTAATAGCATCTATGTATGACTATTGCTAAGTAATGACATTATCTGTGGTCATGACAGGAGATTTTTAACATGAATACTGCTATACAAAAGTACCTTCAAATGTATCAACTTGAATAAAAACCAGAAAAAAATACCCAACAAAAAGCAAAGTTTGTATTTGGTAACATGAGTAGTTTTGGATCACTACACACGATGAATCAAAGCAGTGAAGAATGTGTGAGCTATTTTGATGCTTGGTTAACCACAGGGAAAGCAGCTCTGCCCGGTAGCTGTGTAACTCAAAGCACCACGATCCATGGCTCGCATGGAACTTGATACCCACATGGACGTTTCCCACTCGGTTCCCATTGCTTTGACACAAGTTGTTTTTTCTCCCTGAAAGCAAGTAATTTTTCAAAATACTGGTGTCTAACAAACAGCAACTATTTCAGCAATCAATTTGAAGACCAGCTTATTCCATCCCTCTGAATAAAGTTAGCTGCTGTTTCAGGGAAGCGATTATGTAGTGAGGTTGCTCTTTCATCATACAGCGTACATATGTCCAGAGCAAAGAAGTTATTAGACTCCTGAATACACTATTTCCCCCTGAAACTACATATCAAGTCTTACAGGAAAAACTATGCAACATCTCAGGAAGGTTTTAGGAGGTAAAACAAGGGAGAATTATGCATCTGCACCAAACTAAAATTAGAAAAGCTGCCATATGGCTCTGTGAAGCCAGCAGCACGTTCTTATTCATTAGGAAGCATTCTGCTAACATAAAAACACAAGGCCTTCCTATGCTCTCCAAATGTGTTTATCTTTACAACATTAATGCACGATATATCATCAGGCTGCTGAAATCTCCTGCAGTGCATATTAAAAAAGCACAGCTGCACTTCTTCTCAGCACGTTTATTCACTGCAAGCAACCAAAGAGCACAGCCTTGCCCACCTCCCTGACACACAGCTCCCTTGTTAGCACGGCCTGTCTTCCCCTTGGTTGGAAAGGGATGCGTGCCCACCCCCCTGCTCAGCCCAGTCCAGCCCAGCAGCGTCCCACACCTCCCCATGCCTCGCTCCACTCATCACACCCACATGGTTTAGCTTCATATTTACTACTGCTGCTGAAAGCACACTTAAACGGTAATGACACCAGGGCTCGAGTTAAAAGAGCTTGGAAAGCTGTAAGCTCCATTACTCACTCAGGAGTAACAGCACTTACAACACCGCAATTTTGTTCTTTGCACTGTTTTCAACTTCTTATTGGCGCAGCTGCTCCTCCATCCGCCCCACACACACCTGCCCCACCTTCCTGCTGTGAAGAAGCATCAGTAAGACACCAGCTCTATGAAAAGCTTTGCATTCTTACAAAAAGTCCCAAATAAAAGCAAACATCTGTGAAGCTTTTTGAGCTTCGGGTGACGTCTAATCTCAGAAAATTCAGTAACAGTAGCTGGTGTATAAAATTTTTATGGACATTGAAAGTAAAACCTGCACGGAAAAACCATGATGGATTTAGGAATAGCAACAAACAGAAGTAATAATACATAAAATGAATACTACTTTCATTTCTCTTAATAATTGTGACATTTCTTTATCGTTAATTTTTGGTACAAGTCAGCATTTTTGTCACCCAATACAACTTCTGTAAGAAGTACTGCCTAAGAAAGAATTGTCTTCAGCTCAGTTAAACTGGACAAGAACTGGACCATCAAGGACAAAAATAATGAGTATTGACTCACCAAGAATAATATTTAACTGCTGGACAGAAAGAAGTCTAGAATCTCTGTATGTATCTTTTGCTAAATGCTTTAATGTGCATTTTACCATCTTTTCCTTAGTTTCTTCTCTTCCTCATTCTCATTTTGCCTTTTTTTCCTGTCACGCTTAAATAGCTTCTCTGTAGACTGCTAAACTGTAGATTTAACAGCAGCAACTAAAAGTGACTGTTATTTACAGAAGTAGAATTTGCAGAAATATGCACCTACTATTCCCACATTTATCTGCTTAATGCAGTGGCAGGGATTAGTCACATCTGGGACAGCCTCAGGAGGTCACTAGTTTCTGGTAGGGTAAGGACTGGGGACTGAAGTAAACCCCAGAATTACAATTTGCCCCAAATCCTCAATGACTTCGATCCATCCCCAGCGTGCAATAAAAATACAAAACAACACAACAAGTAAAATAATTTCCCTGCTGGGATTATTTCTAGTATTATTTATCAGTAAAGACACAGAAGGACAACAGTCGCCCTACCATTTAAGTGAAATCTAAACTAAGACTGAAAGCGACTTTGAATCCAGAAACTATTTCTCACCACATGGCTCATTTCAAACTGTGAGGACACGTCCAACTACCACATTATGAGTGCAAAGCTGGTTTTCATTAAGATCTCTTGAACGTGAAGTTACGCTTTCATCACAACCTTTACCTGTTGACTCCCTGGACATGCTGCAACACTGACCTTTTCCCCTAAGTTTTCGAAAAAAGTGGAAAGAAATATAACTGTGGAATTTTTAGACAGGTCTGAGCTTATTAAATATTTGAGTACATTCAACATATGCTTTTATATAAAATGAAAGGGGTGTGCTTACCTTGCAAACTGACAAATAAAATGTGTGTGTGCATGCATGCATATCCCTACAGCTGTATTACTTCTCCTTTCTCCAAAAAGACCACTAACACTGTCTTTCCAGTGTATACTGACTAGAGAAAGAGCATAAATAAATTAATCATCAAAGGAGCTAACTGCCCAGGCGACTTCCCTATCAGAAGGCCAAAATCCAGGATGGTGCTGAGAATTTATAATTTTTGCTCCTTTAAAATGCTCTTTTAAATGCTAGATTTTTCTTTTTTTGCTGTTTTTTGTTTGTTTGTTTTGTTTTGTGGTTTGGGGCTTTTTGCATTTACATTTCCTAGGAACATTTAGTAACCAGTATAATCTGAAATCTCTGACTGGCTATGATGTAATTTAGAATTTTTCTTAAGTGCCTCCAATACAGTACTTGGACAACAAAAGAGTACACGTGGTAATTCAACTATATTGACTATCAGTGTCTTACCCAAAAAATACCCTCAATTTAATCAGTCACTTCTTATTCTATTCTGGAATCAGATAAGCAGATTCAAATATATGTACCTGTAGCTGTATACACAAACACTGACATAACCAGGAAACAGTTCTGTCCCTGTTGGTATTGAGATAACTTTAAAACACTCACGTAAACTGCTCAGCTGCACATGATAACAAATGCCACACATCCATTAGCATTGACTTAAAATCTATTACATTAATATGGCTGATGTTCAAAAGAACGAGTCAAGATAACTGACCTCTGCACTGAAATATTAGATACAAATATTTGGCATCACTCAGTCTAATAAAGTAATTATTTTCTTTGGTATGTATTGAATTAGGACAGAAAATGTTACTGTATTTTTTGGCATTTACTGTTTTTTAAGTGTTAGATATTTACTTAATGAGTAACCTCATCTTGTTTTGACAGTTCATCTCTAAAAACAGTATTAATATGAATGTCTAAATGGTAGGAGCCCAATGTTCTTTAACATTTTGGCTGAGCTGATGTTTATAAAGACAAGAAATATGGCAGGATCTGACAATTTTGTTCGAAATGGGGCTCCATCACTGTCTCAGAAATAATATATTGCTTTCACAAAAGTTAACAGCTCTCCAGTTGGTTCTAGGACGCATGAAAACAGGCAAGATTTTGAAAATAAAGATACAAGGGTTAACACTCTTTAGACTAGAATCTGCAGATGCAATTGCCAAGCTAATTAAACTTATAGGTTTCCACCACTTAGGCCAAAATAACATACTGCAAAAGAATATTAATCTAGCCAGACTCCATTTCTTGAAGCCTCACTCTTCACTCATCTCTAACCAACTGTTAAAAAGAAACAGATGAGTCCCTTTCTTTGAATGCCACATTGCCGTGATTACAAAATATCTTCTTTATTTTAGGATGCTGATGATAAATCTTTGTGACACACCAGATCATTCACAACAAGAGGCAAAGAACTTTTTGCTTTTATAAATTGCCATTGATGACTGCAAAAGTTTTCAAGAGACCCAACATGGCACACCAAAAAGAATTATGATGGATCATGGGCTCTCTATGAGGCCATGAAAGAAAACAATTTTCCATAATAAAGTGTAGGCCAAAATGGAGCACAGATAATTGAAGACAGCTAAGGAAGAACAGAAACAAGTTTTATTTAATGTGTCCATGCTAACATGGATAACAGGGCTCTTATTGCTTCTAACAGTTCAGATTATAGGAGATAAATCTTTTACAGAAAAGCTCTATATCATTACGGGATAGTGAAGTTCTTTTCCTATAATAGTCCAGTGTGCAGAAATAGAAGCTGGGGCCCCTCTTCTTTCTTCTCTAACCAACTAGCATGGGCCTCAGCCAAACTTTTAAGTCAATTTAGAAACAAATGTTCCTATTACTGCAAGGAAACCAGAAGGAAAACCAAAAGCTTCCCACAAGAACCTGTTCACTTCTGCATGTTAGTCACTTAAAGGAATTTTTTAATCCAAATCCTTTACAGAACTGTGTTTAAGATTAATTTCATGTATTTCAACAGTGGCTACGTTACTTCAGGTATATTATGAATACAGCAAGGCTTTGGAAGGATGGTAAAGAGTATTAACATGTATCGTTTAAGATATTCTCTAAAATGAAAAGATCCTTTTCATTACCCTAGAAAAATCTGGCTTATCTTGTTGCTAAGATTTACATCCAGACAAAGTAATTTTTAATGTCAATTACATTAATTTGTTCTGTCACATTTTAAAATGCCTGCTAATAGAACTGATAGGTACAAATTGGCTCACTTCAATACACTGAACCATACTTACAACTTAATTAATAAGGCACTATCATTACTTCTCGGTTTCAGAGTCATGAAGCAGGGATCAGCACCTAGTCTTAAATAAGTCAGCATAATCCACAAACAGAAGACCAATTAAACACAAACAGTATTGTTTTATCTGTTTCCTCTGTGAGCTTTATCGGTTCCCCTCTGAGAAGAAACTTTGACCCACTTTAGAAACAGTTCCCTTAACCACGGGTGACCAGCAGCTCACTAGAAAGGATGCTCCATGTCGTGGTGGTGGGCACTGCCGTGGCAGGGAACGAGGTTCCCCGTTTGGCAATCATCACATTGAGTATGTCCAACAAATGTGGCTTTAACCAGGAAATGCTGGAGACTAAGGTCTAACTCCAGTCTTGCCCCTTCTTGGCATGAAGGCTGGTAATGAAGGTCTGCAGCAAAGCCCGCGCATCAGCTCAGAAGTGATAATCCAGAACCTTCTCCTCCAGTCTGCAATTTACTTACTTGGAAAAAAGCAACACGGGTGCTTGCTCCTCACTTCACCCATTAGAGCACCAACAGGTGAGACCTTTTAAATAACAGTTTTTACTTCCACAGGATTATGGGTCTACCTCGGCCTAAACATTTAAGGATACGGGTTTTTGAGCTAGGTATCCGAATTCTGAGCCATCTGTAGATCTGGGCCAAAGCTTTTATAATAAAACTCCCAACAAACCAAACAAACAATAAACAACAAAAGAAACCAAACCCCCTCCTCTGGAAAGGGTTGAAGCTGTTGAGATAAAGGATACATGCTCCTTGTCTGAGCTTCACCGAAAGGAGTAATGACAATGCCCACAGCTACCACAGAGCTCAAGGAAAGAGTACTCTTACACAGCAATTCACAAAGACCCTGAGAAAGTCAATATCCTCCCTCAGTTATATTTAATAAAGGTTTTACGGACTGGTTTCTCTGCCTGTATCACTGATAGAAAAATGCAACACCACCAAAAAAACTCACTGGGCAATTTTACTCTTTAGATTGTCAACTGCAAACACGTAATTATATCTTGAACTTTAAGTACAATGGCCTGACAAGCTGTATTATAATGTCCAGTTAAAATCAGCGTCTCTAGCAGTTAAGACAGATAGCGATTCAGCTTTCAAGCCTAATGGTAATCACAAGAAACCTTGATATCAATCAGTGTAACACTCGATGTTTTATTAGTAAGTTTTGCCACATTCCCTAAAAGGATTTGATTATTTCTTACCACAGAATCACAGAATGTTAGGAGTTGGAAGAGATCTCAAAATATCATCCAGTCCAATTCCCCAGCCAGAGCATCACCTACAGTAGGTCACCACAGGAATGCATCCGGGTGGGTTTTGAATGTCTCCAGAGAAGGAGACTCCACAACCTCCCTGGGCAGTCTGCACACTAAGACATCACAGCACTAAGAGAAAAAAGAGTATCAGAGAGACAACAGTTAATGGAACCTCAGGAGGTTCAACAAGGACAAGTGCAAGGTCCTGCACCTGAGTAGAAGAGGCAATCCTCATTATCCGTATGGGCTGGGAGATGATGTGATAGAGAGCAACCCTGTGGAAAAGGACTGGGAGTACTGGTAGAACAAAAGCTGGACATGAGCCACCAATGTGCATCTGCAGCCCAGAAGGCCAACTGGATCCTGGGCTGCATCACAAGAAGTGTGGCGAGCAGATCGAGGGAGGTGATTCTGTCCCTCTACTCTGCTCTGGTGAGACCTCACCTGGAGTACTGCATCCAGCTTTGGGGTCCCCAACACAAGAAGGACATGGGACTGCTGGAGCGGGTCCAGAGGAGGGCCACAAAAATGATCTGAGGGCTGGAGCACCTCTCCCACAAAGATAGGTTGAGAGAGTTGGGGTTGTTCAGCCTGGAGAAGAGAAGGCTGTGGGAAGACCTTATAGCGACCTTTCAGTACCTGAAGGGGGCTTACAAGAAAGCTGGGGAGGGACTGTTTACAACATCATGTAGCGATAGGATGAGAGGTAATGGTTTTAAATTATAAAAACGTAGATTCAGGTTAAACATTAGGAAGTTTGTCACTATGAGGGTGGTGAAACACTGGAACAGGTTGCCCAGAGAGGTGGCGGAAGCCCCATCCCTGGAAATATTCGAGGTCAGGCTTGATGGGGCTGTGAGCTATCTGATCAAGTTAAAGATGTCTCTGCTCACTGCAGGGGGGTTGGACTGGATGACCTTTAAAGGCCCCTTCCAAACTTTATTCTATGAATAAAACTGTCATGGGTACAGAGATGATGGCCCCAAAACTATGGCTAAAGCTGCACTGAAGGCAAGAGAGAGCATAACTGGGAAAGAAGTGGAAAATAAAACACAGGACAATTATTACAAATGAGAGAAAAGAAAACAGCAAAGGCTGAAATACAAAGAAAAACCATTCTACATAAAATATCACTTTTGACAGCTAGTGACAGGAAGAATTGCATTCAGAAAATTCAAGGGAGATATTAAGAAATAACTAAAGACAGAAAAATAAATCAAACATTCAAATATTTCCTCCAAGCTAAGGAGGTAAACAGTTTTGTAGAAAAGAAGGAAGACAGGAAGAATTCTGTGTTACTGGCACAAAATACCTTAATATTTTTCCACCCAACACCAAAACAAACAAAGAAAAATCTAAATGAGGGTACCTCTGAGTTTTCCAATCTATACTTAGAATTTACAACCTTGACATGTCTTCCTCTTCTTTTTGGGTGGGGTTTTTTTGGTTTTGTTTTTTTTTTTCATTTCCAACTGAATCAATTGTTAAATTTAAGCACACTTCCTCTACAGCATTGAACATAGGCCCAGACCTAATTTGACATAGAATAACCTGTTTCTGGAAGACATCTCCCTCAGAGGGATCATGAGAACTGCAGGTTGTTCCAAGTCTTTCTAGGAAATTGTGCTTCAGAAGGAAAAGTACCTGTATAAGGTTAGTGCTCTTCATGTTCATGCATCTTAAGACGACAAGGGACCACTCTATCTGTCTAGCCAGATCTCTAACGTATCCCAAAACGTTTTGCTGAGTGAGTCCTGCATCACGCCAAGAACCTCCACTGAATTACAATATATATTTTGAAGGACATTCTAATCTGCTCAGGAGGGCTGACAGAACCTACCAATTTCTTCATTAAATTGCTTCAAATTTCAATCCACACCTTACATCTGCGGTGCTTTGGCCACAGATTGCACGTGTTCAGCCGTGTCCTGCCTTTGCCTGTTAAAGTGCCTCTACGGCAGGCAGGCTGCATAGCTCCATTTTGCTTTGGGTCAGCGAGCAAAGGAAGGTTTGCAGGGAAAGCCTTTCTGATCCAAGATTGCAGAGGTACCACACTTCTGCTTCTTCCAAAGGGGCACATGGACACTATTTCAGATAAGATGGCAGTATCTGGAGCATCTCTGGTTATAGACTATCTACTTTGAACGCCTTCTACTTCAGCAGAACTTAAATTTATGTACTTTTCTGTCTCCGACGTCTGACGTTTGCTCTGATCTTGTGTGCGTTAAAGAAGAGTGGTTTGCTTTCAGAGGGAAGAGGGAGAGTATGTGTGTGTCAGTGTGTAATACACACACAAGAGTACCCATTGACTTGTGAAATACATACAGATGTGCCAATACACTTTAATGATGAAAAGAAACAGAAGGCATGTGTGTCTTGGCTCTCTAACCATCTGCCTGAGGACATTCACTAGGAGCTCAACAGCATACATGACAGAGCAAGTAACTGATCATTTGCCACGTCATCCTTCAAACTTCACTCTATGTTTTTTTCCCCAGTTGCACACTGTGGGTTTTCATAAAAGAAACTGAAAGCTGAAGTAGTAATTGTTTTCCATATCCTCAGTCATTTCACATTCAAGGACCCCTATTTCTAACTAACTGTGCAGTTGTTCATATGCAGAATCTTTTACAGAAATAACAAAATGCATGACTTAGAACCGATGCAATTATCTTGGTTCTAGTTTGAACACAGAGGAGCCTTTGATCAATACCTCTTTAATGTGCTATGAATCCACAGGTTTTCAGGATTCAAACATGGCATGAAAGGCATCACACCCTATTGTGAGTAAATATTATATTATCACTTTTCAGGCTGCAGTCTTTAAAAAGAAAAGATAAAAGTGGTGTAACAAAAGCTAGGTTCCTTATAATAGATGATCTTATTTTGACTGAAGTATCATCACTACACTCAGTAAATTAATTTGCTGTTCCATAAATTAACATCCACAGAGACAGTCAAGGTAACATGAAGTCTCCTTCATTTACTCGCCTAAAGCTGCTGAGATTGGTACATTTCATTCAGTCATCTAAAGCACGCTGTCTTCTACAGTCAGCACCTTTTCTACTGTATACCTTCCAGCAAGAAGAAACTACAAGAAAAAAGACTCAAATCAGCAGCCTCCAATTCTTCTTTAGCACCTAATCTCAGTATTTCTTATTGACCAGACACCTCTGAAGACAGTGCAGCTGGTGAGAAACACTGGACTCAAGAGCTTAGTTCATATTGTGGAGGGTTGGATGTGAGCCAATATTTCTGTGTTTTATTTTCTTCCCAAATTTAAAATGCTAAGTGCATTTATGATGTTTACAGTTCATAAGAGATTACATGATAAACTGCAAAAGAAAAATGTGAGACATTTTGAAGTTTAAAGTGCTCAGTGACAGTTTAAATGCAGCCTGAGAACAATACACTATCTGCAAGAAGGAAACCTAAAAAATCCTAAATTTCAGGAAGAAATGTCTCCATCTTTCTTATACAAGACATTTTTACCACACTCGTCGAAGTTAAAAATACATAGCTCATCCTATGATCATTAAATATTAAAGTAACAAAACCAAAACTTTAATGAAAATATTCCTGTAAAGAACAAAGAGGGAACAGTTGAGACATATCCCCCAAAGCATGTTCAATATAGCAGGAGAAGCTCTGTTCTTTATAGCATTCCCCAACATTGGTATTACAGACCTCTTAGATCACAACCATCTTTGCAGCTACATAACATAAAATAAACAACCGCACTCTGCAAGTTTGAATTATTTTCTCTCTTGGTCATTTAGAAGTTATGAAAGAAAACAAAATAAAGATCACAGAAAAGCAAAATACAAGTAGCATGCAAAACAAGCAAGCAAGATTTTCTGCAACACCTGCCAATAGTTACTCTTTCTACCTGAAAAAGATGGTTAGGAGCAAACATTTAGCTTCTCTTCAACTTTGAGCCACAACTTGAAGTCAAAGTTTAACTTTTTTTCTTTTTTCTTTAGCTTTTCTAAAACTTCAAGCAAATTATCCCTAGAACTGAAGTCATCCATCATGGACAAAGTTGAAGCCCAAGGACAAGAGACATGACTTGCTATTTGACAGTCATCACCCAACACCCTGCAATGCCCAAAAGCATCCAGACAGCTGCAGGCATTAGCCCATGGCTCAGTCATTGCTGGCACGCTTGAACCTGTGTTGGAGGGGTCCACCAAGTACCCATGGGAGGAAAGATCCTCTCTTCTCTCACCAGACCAGCCAAATCAGAAATACTGCTCAAGCTCACCACCCAGCTGCACTGATGCTACTGCCAGGGTAAGGGAGGGAAGGGAAACTCGTGGCCAAGAGGAGGGCAGGGATGGTGGAACCAGGGCTTTCAACAGCTGCCTCATTTCCTGCAAGTTAGTCTGCAGCCTGCACATCAACATCTTTAAGACCACTTTAGTATTACTCTTAGTCAAAATCAATAACAACAAAATTGACCTAAATCGCCTAATCAGATGACAAGTAAGCAGTCTCATTAACTTTGGGGAACAAGGCTGTATTTATTCTAAAACAGCAGACAGGACTCTAACCACGATTAAAAAGCAAAAATTACAACAATCCACTAAATCCTGTTAGAGCGCATCAATTTTACACTGGTTTCAAAATTTTGATTACCAGTTTGATGATTACTTTTGTCTGTTTTACTGAAGCAAGAGAATCACAGACTCACAGACTGGTTCAAGATGGAAGGGAGCTTTAAAGATCATTTAGTCCACCATGGACAAGGACATCTTTCACTACATCAGGTTGCTCAAAGCCCCATCTAACCTAACCTTAAACACTTCCAATGAAGGGGCATACACAGCTTCTCTGGGCAAACTGTGCCAGTGTCTAACCATCCTCATCATAAAAAAAGTTTCTTCCTTATGTCCAATCTAAATCTACTCCCTCTCAGTTTAAAACTATTGCCCCCTGCCCTGTCACTACAGGCCTCAGTAAAGAGCCTTTCTTGCTTATAAGCCCCCTTTATATACTGAAAGGCAGCAGTAAGGTCTCCCCAGAGCCTTATCCTCTCTAGGCGGAACGATCCCAATTCTCTCAATAGTTTGAGCCCAGTGTGGACACAGATATATGTCATAAAGGTGTCTTCAGCTAATTCTGTCATAAGTAATATTAATTATAACACTGCTTTCACAGAAAACTATTAGTATAGTTAAAGTGCCATAACTTATAGGTAGATAAGGCCTAAGCCAACTAGTCTGCATGATATGCAAATCCAGTAAAATAAGCAAACTCCAGGAAATTTCCCACTTGATGGTTCTGCTGGCTAATGACTACTTTTCATCAGGGTCAGAAAAGAAACTGATGGTCTGCATTATCTAAAACCAGTTTAAATTTTTCAGTGAATCAGTAGTTCTCTGGAGGTACGGAAGTAGTAAAGTCAACATAATTGGATATTTAGCCAAAAAGCTTTACAGTGTACAGAGGAAGATAAAACCATTTTCAGTGCATCACTCTCAGCTCCAGGTAGAGGAGACAGCAAAGCAAATTCAGTAATAGATTTTTTTTTTTCGTAAACGTTGTGCATAAATTGCTCAACTTCATAGCACAAATTCCTCTGACACTTAATTCAGTCTTAAAATCCTATCAGGCTGAAACTACAGCACATATAAGCAATAATAGCCATGGAGAACTCCTTCAAAAAAGGTTCAAAAATTGGCATCAATTTTAAATCTCCTACCATCTCAAACAGGATGAAGATTAAAAAAATATATAGTTACAGTAAAATTGACCAACTTAAATATTTGCAAAACAAAAACCAACCAACAAAACCCAAGTCTGCAGAAGTCCTCTTGTCATAATATCGTGATTTGGTAAGATATTTATGCACATAACTTTAAACCTTTAAGTAGTTCCACTGACTTAACAAGGATTACTCATCTGCTTAAAGTTAGGCAGTTGCTTAAATACCTCGTGAAATATGAATCTAAACTCAGATCTGATAGATTCAAAGTAGCAGCAGCCACAGTAACACCTCATTACCATTTTAAGACCATGCTGTTTTCCTTTAGCAAGCGATTTCACTTGTATACTGGTGCTGGAGGCAACAACAGACTATTTGCTGGAGTGACCCTGTGGTTACAAAGTGGTACTGCCACAGGGAAACAAACTGCTTTTGCTATCAAATGTGAAACCAGAAAAAGAAGATACATATGATTAACAACAAGCCTTCTCTTTAGCTTCACACAGGTTCCATAGCTCTTGCATGTGTCTCTTCAACAAGTACTTCTCCTTCTGCCAGTGTTCTTCAGCTTTCACACGGTGATTCATCCTGTCCAGGGTCTGCCTTGTAAGGCTAGACTCGTAATCGCCACCCTGATGCCCCTTCCCTGTGCTACTGGAAAGCTGACCCGCAGAACACAAAGCCTCTTCAGAAACTGGTGACACATGAAAGCTGGACTCTGCAGGAAAATGGAACTGGGACATAAAATCACATCTGGAGATGTTTTGGCACAGTAGGTTTTATCTCACCATATGTGAATCTAAACAGTGGATGGCATCCCAAAAAAGGCTACAGAAAACAGAAAGGCATGGAGCAGAAGGAGAAAAATAAGTGATGCAGACCTGGAGTTCAATAAAAAGGTACTCAGGGGACTTGAGAAAAAACCCCATGCCTTCTACTTGATGTCAGGACACATTCTTCAGGCCTCCTACTGAAGGGGTCAAAGGAGACTGCTTAGTGAGAGCAACTGATGAAGAAGCTTAAGGTGATCTTCAGTATCCTCTGTATTGCTGCTGTCCAGAGAAGAGGGTAAAAGCACAACTAGATAATGAAGAAAAGGAGGTTTCAAAGCCTGAAACAGGAGATGTTCAAGCAGCGAAATGTAACAAATAGTCTCTGCTTTAAAATGTGAGCTATTTACCTGCTGAGACTGAGGTTAGCATGATGGATAAAAAGAGCTTTAAACTAAGGGCAAAGGTTTAATTTTTATATCCTGCTTAATACCTAGAAGGAAAAAAAAATCAGCTAAAGGGGGACAGAGCAACCAAACACAATAATGAGAAAGAAAAATGCTGACAGAGTAAGAAAAGTGAGGCAGATGACAAGGTTCAAAGGACTACTGCAGGTATGAAATCAAATGAGATTGATATGAAACTGTTCAACTGATTGTGAACTAAAGAAGAAAAGAATCCAGACTCCTTTTATTTGCTATCAGAATTTCACTGTCTTCAGATAGGAGAAAACATTTTTCTGTGATGCACATACAACTGAAATGAAAGTGTCTTAAGTGCTGAAGTTATTTCTTAAGAACAAGGTAGGATCCCAAAATCAATTAGACACTACTTCACTAAATATATTTCTTAAGTACAATCAAATGGCTTTATAGCTTCTTGGCTGTCTGGCATATAAAGAAACATTTGTCCCCAGTGGGCTTTACACTTGCTTAAAACAAGCTTTCTCTAATTAAGCACATGCAAATCAGAACTTACTGTGCTTCTACCCTTCTGTGTACATTATGAACACATCTGCAACATATATGACTATTACTCTTTCCAAGTAACTTAACATAGACTGCCAGTAACAAGAGAGCCTACATTTTAATGACCATGTAACACAACGATAAATCCACCACTTCATACCACTTTTATACTGTAAATTAAAAAGAATTATTTTTTCCTAAATGCTTCAAATACAAGTCTCAAATCCCCAGTAGTAATATCCACTTAAGATTTACATGAATACAACTTCTGCTTCATCTTCATGCCAAAAAAAAAATCACAATTTTTCATCTCCCATGTACATCCACAAATCTCAATCCAATCACTGTAAGATAATACGGTAAAAGTCCTCAGTAGAAAATTAAGCTTTTGTAAAGAAACTTGTCTTCATTTTCCCAAGCACTAAAAACATTTCAAAACGCAGATTAAAACTACATGCAATGCTTATATCTTCCACATAACTTTAATTCTTCTGATGAATTCAGTTACATGCATATATTTATAACTTGCTTTCAGATTGTAATAAACCGAATCTCTAACTTACCACAACTAAAGAATCTTTGAAGTATACACTGTGAGAAATGATATAAAGATAACAGTTCTAGTATTGCAAATACATATTTGCATATAAAATAGATCAGGATAGCATTATACTAAATGATATAGTATTACTAAAGAAAAAAACCCATTACTTTTTTCAGCTACCAGCCCAGCAAGCTTGATACAGGAAATGAATACCAATCTGTATTTCTTCCTTCCTCATTTTCATTCCTAGAATCTAGAATAAAGTCTCCTTGTCAAATCTCAGTAGCAGCTATAAAACTTGCTGCTTTCAGTGGCTTTACAAGGTATTTATAACTGACTGCACTTTCATAAGTAATTAGACCTTAATGTGCAATTCTATTTATGGAAGAAAATTTGTGAAAAATTTTTAGCATTTATTTTAAAAATCCAACCTCTTTACTAAAATTTCTAAATAATAAAACGGTAAAGTAGGTTTTCACTAATTTAATCTAAGTTGTCTTCGAAGAAATGCAGAGCAGACCCTCTGCGCAAAAACGGAGCCATCTAATTTGTCCCTGTTAGTGCAGAATTGCGTGGCAATTTCAGAACATTCACTTAGTTTTCTCCTACAGGGATTTAATGTAACAGTAAAACCCAACAAAATAACTGTAAGAAAACATGATTTTTAACCTGAGTGTCATGGCACTTCATGCAAGTAAGAGTATTATTTTCATGACTCTATTTTGGAAATAGATATTGATAACGCAAGTGTTTCACCACTGTAAAGGTCTTCTAACATGTCTTGGCAGTGAAAAAGCCATCAGAAACATTTGAAACAACCTAAAAGTTAATGCACTTAAATGATGAATACATGCAAGTGCAGGATTCCCAATGTGAGGTGATGAACTGCCTAAAAAACATGAGGCAGCAACAGTAATAGCCTCATTGGGTCTTCAATCTGTTTGCCTTGCTTAGGTCAGGATTTCGTGGCACTCACCAGAAGTAGAGGTGTACTCTGCTGTTTGTGCAGATTGAACGTTTACTCTATGTGAGCAGTATTTGTTCATGAAAAGCCTGCTCCGAAACAATGTTGCATTTCAGAATATGCTGTCATTTGCATTTTTTCTTAAAATAAAAAGCCTCTTAAATTTGCTACAACTACAAACAGATGTAGCTTCTATTTAGAAACTGGTATAAAACTTTTCAATTAGTTTAAATGAATAATTTCAAATACACTAATCTTTGTTTTTAACACTTGAAATACTATTAATAACCACTCTGAAGGTCACTAGAAAAGAAAATGAAGTGCACATTCAGCTCGGATACAATTCTGGCCCACGATGATTTAAGTAATTTACCTGTAACCTCATCTGATGAGTGGGAACATTTTATAACAATATGAAAACTGTTTTTAAGATATTGGTCCTGAACAACAAAACAGAATCACAGAATATTAGGAGTTGGA